>NW_026596039.1:21919225-21947101 GCF_907164565.1 Psammomys obesus | reverse complement strand
TGTCACGTTGAACCCAAGGTAAACACACGGCTGTTCAAAGATTCCGGGGTGTCCCAGTACAGGATCTTGTGTGTAGATTTTAAGGTCTTTTTTACCTAATCATTTTTGTCTTTTGCTATTTATGGTCCAGTGTATATTGCATCAATGGTAAACTTATCATGCTGAAAATAATAAAAAATTTGTATGTAAGGGGAGTTGAAATATTTAAGGATTGAATTATTTTATTCACAAAGTATAAATGAAGTTTATTCTTTGATATCTCCCTCTACATTCCAAATCATGAAAGGGTTTGATCTACTGTTACATCTTGGATTGCCTGAAGTTTTAATAGCAGCTCAAAGAGACTACTGAAATGGTAATCAGACCAATGAGACTCGTTATTCCCTTGTGTTTTCTTTCTTCATCTCCCACGACCTTGACAACTAATATCTCTGCTGTCGCTAGTCCTCGGGCTGTTTTTGGCTTTAGACTTCAAACCAGTGGGAGCGGGTTCCTGTGGCTTGGGACTCCTGCCTGCAAGTGTTCATATCGTGTGGTACTTGTTGGTGAGCACAGTGCTGATTGTACATCTTACCTCCCGGGACAGCATGGTTAGCTGTCTTGATGTTTCATGTTGCTAAGAAAAGGGAGATGTGAGCACTGACTGTTTTGTGGAAAGTGTGAGGTGCCCCTGGCCTTGTAGACCTGAAAAGGCCAGCAACACTGATAGCACTGTTTCCCAGTGAAGAGTCAGGTGTGACTGATTTTAGGCCATTAGGCCTTATCTTCAGTGACCTCCTGAAAAATATGTCAGCTTCTAGGTTTGGTTTTTTCTTTCTGGGTAGTTTAAGCAGCACAATTCTGTGGTAGTCTCGAGTTCTGTCATCCTGCCTCATGCTCACACCAGGTACTTCCTCGTCACTTACTGCTTTCAGTGGGATTTCTGTCTACAGAGACAAATATGGCAGATATACTCTGGTATTCACATTTTTGGAACTTTTCATCATTGCTTCCAGACCATTCTATAATCTTCTAGTTCTTTAGAATGTGTCTTAGTATCCACTTTTTCTTAAATTTGTCTGTGTTGTTCATTGTTAACCAGTATGTACTGTTCTTCATTTTAAAGAGAAGTTATAAGTATTTTTAAAGTTTATGTGGTGTGTCGGCACCACAAGCACCCGCAGAGGCCAGAGGGGGAGTTGGCTCTCCCGAATTGGAGTCCTGGATGGTTGCAAGCTGCCATCCATGGCGGCAGTCAAACCCAGTTCCTCTGTAGGAGCAGCCAGCGCCCTTAACCACTGAGCTATCTCTGCAGCACTGCCTGTGCTTTTATATGCCGTGTTTTACACACTGTTCTCACTTATTCATTTCCCGTGTGTTTCTTCTCCAAAGTGAAAAGCCTCTTACTGTCAGAAACAGCCAGACTCCATGGGCTATCCCATTCTCTCTGTGTCCTCATTACAGTGGCCTGGATTTGTTGTTGTCCACTCTGGTGTCTTTTCAGCATTCTCTAATAATAGCAGTTGCCTATACAGAGGGAGGAAAGTGGTAATGTGAGGTTCACATCTGCTATCCCAAACTGCTTTCTGTGTATATCCTATAGCAAGGTCATTATGTAGCTTTTAATCCACCTTTTGATATTTTGAAGGAGATGGAAGAGTAATAAGTCCTTCGCCACGCAATAAGTCATCATGCATCTCATCCACAACTAACGTGACAGAACTCTGTGGGCTGGACATGAAAGCTGCCACCAGCTCCCTGTCAGCATTCGGAGACTCTTCCATTCAGACACCTTCCAAGCCCAGAATCCGGCAGGGCTGTCATAGTGCTGGCCCCAATGTTTCGGGTAACGAGGGGCTATCATGTAGCGTATCCTGTAGTTGGCGTGTAGCGTCAGGATTCAGCACTGTAAAGGGATAAAGAGAGCCAGAGTGCTTCCGGAGTTTTCTGCTGACCTGCAAGGCAAGGGAAAGCTATCTGGCACCCACAGAGCACAGAGCTGAGGGTTGAGAAGACGAAACAACCCCAGCGTAATAATCGGCTTCCAGTACTGACGCTGTGGAAACGTCTAGAAAAGATATCTGTAGGCTCCAAAGAACTTTAATACAGTGGCTCTGGTTTCACAACAGTTAAGATTTGCCTTAACCAGGAATGTGTGTATTGTTTTCAATAGGTGATCACATTAATCTGGTGACCTCATCGATGCCGTCATTTCCTATTCTCCAGCGCTCTTCTGAAGAGAAAATTCTTTACTCAGACAGGCTGACCCTGGAAAGGTGAGGACGTCTTTTCAGACGTCTGTCTCTCCTGTTTGCTTCCCTCAGGTGTCATCATCCCAAGGGTGACTTTCTGTGGCCACCTTCTCCCCAGACACAGTCCCTACGACCTATCTCTGCTTTATCCCCTGCCTAGTCCTTACTGTCCTCTAACACGCTAACCTCGTGTGTTTATTGTGGTGGCCTGCTAGAATAGAAGCTTCACAAGCAGCGACTTTGGTTCAGTTGCGTGTCTTGAGCACCTACAACAGAGCCTGGAACAAAGTGGGTTCCTGATAAAATGGTGCATAAGGGGTGAACGTAAAGGCTTGGTGCCCGTCTTTATACAGGAAGAGAGCTGTGTCGGGTCAGCGGGTGTTGGACCGATAGAACAACTCTGCCATGCACAGCTGGCCTTCTCGTGGTGCAGCTGACGGAAGGGAGAGGCCCTGTTGTGTAGGCAAGGTCAAGTTGTGGAGAACGTCTCATGGCAGCTGTAGAGAGTGTGTGGTTCTGAGATCCCATCTCAGATACTGACTTACATTTACACTTTTCCCAGTAGGGTTTTAATGTTTGAAGG
Organism: Psammomys obesus; assembly: GCF_907164565.1. Taxonomy (NCBI): domain Eukaryota; kingdom Metazoa; phylum Chordata; class Mammalia; order Rodentia; family Muridae; genus Psammomys; species Psammomys obesus. Next base: position 21,944,287 of record NW_026596039.1, on the reverse strand, counting down.
GCTATGTAGGAACTCTCCCTTCTGTCATTAAAGACACAGCAAGACTAGTTGCTCAGTCTCGTGTCGCTTGGTATTAGCAGGAGCTCTGCTTGTAAGACTTAGGAAATTCAGTGTTGACCAGGGTGGCTTGGGCAACTTTAGAGATGAGTTTGTGGTAGCATGAGCCTCTAGAATAGAAAAACCAGCACTGATCAGTAGACACTTGCTTATCAAAAAAGTCAGGACAAGGACACAGCTGTCCTTCAGAGGCTGGCTCTGAGATAGTGGCATTACAAAGATGTCATAAACTGTCATACGTGTAGTCAAGAAAGTTGGGCCAGCAGCAGAGAACCACCTTGGGAAACCTAGTAGTGATTTCTGCATCGCTGTGTGGCTTCTTAGTTAGGGACTGAGTGTTCAAGAGAAGAGTCTACCCCAAGAAGAAATACTTGGCCCTTATGATAGGAAAGGAGGCCTGAAATCTTTCCCTGCTCAACGCCTAGGTGCACAGACATGCTAGTATTTGACAGCGGAGGCAGGTGCTGACTCAGAATCTTCCTCACTCTGTTTTCTTCTAGACAAAAGTTGACTGTGTGTCCTATCATCGATGGGGAAGAACACCTTCGCTTGTTGAACTTTCAGCACAATTTCATAACTCGGATCCAAAATATTTCTAATCTACAGAGGTTAATATTCTTGGACTTATATGATAACCAGATTGAAGAAATTAGTGGTCTTTCTACTCTGAAATCCCTCCGCGTCCTGCTATTAGGGAAAAACAGGTATTTGTAAAGCAGTTTCTCTGTGTGTGTGAGTATGTACACGTGGTGTGCGTGTGTGCGTGTGTGCGTGTGTGGTGGAGGGATATACGCACACCTGGCTGTGCTGGCGCCCACAGTGCATGTAGAGGAGGACCTTGTGTCCCGCTCTGCCGCTCTCTGCCTCTCTCTGCCTCTCTCTCTTGAGGCAGGCCTCTCTGAACCTAGAGCTTGCCTTTTGGGTGTGGGGGTGTACTAGACTGGCCGCCAGCGGCCCGGCTGTGCTCGTTTGACCTCTGCAGTGCTCTGGACACGGCTCCACCAGCTTTTATGCGGGTGTTGGCGATACAGGCTCAGTTCTCTGTGCTTGTGGAGGCAGCTCTCTAGCCGCTCAGCTGGGAAGCAGCTCTTGCCTGTGGCCTGAGAGCATCTTTCTCGTGCTCAGGGCCAGGTCAGAGCAGAGCAATCCTGCAGGCGTCATTAGAGGAAGGACCGGGGGAAAGCGGTGGCCCAGGTTCCCACCACGGAACAGCATACCAGCCCAGCATGCCTGAGAGCCTGGCTTGGAGTTCTAGCACTGGATTTGTTCTGGGGGATTCAGTCTGACAGTCCTGTTAGCATTGCTCCCGTGCCATGATGTAACTAAAAGGGAAGGGAAGAGTCGGCTTTGACTTTATGGTTTTTAAGGATGTGTTTTAAGCATGCGTGCTCACTTGAAGCTTGTGTTTCATCTGCCCTTCTTGCTAGTGTTTGCCTGAGGGGGACATTTGCTACTTTGTGACTGCCAAATCAGTGCTTGGTTCTTTTTCAGAGAGTAATTTTTGTATGTGTTATTTAAAGATTTGTGTATGTTTTGATACTATGTAAAAATGTGTGTTTTTTTGAGTGTGTCTCTGCACCCCCTGTGTACTTGGTGCTGGTGGGGACGAGAAGGCGGTAGATGCCTGGAGCTGGAATTCAGGCCATCCTGAGCTGCCTCATGTGGGAGCTGGGAACCACTCCCAGGTCCCATGCGAAAGCAGCAAGTGCCCTAAACAGAGGAGCCATCCCCCACCCTCAGCATGCTTTAGTGTCGCATCTGGTCTGCACTGCCCTGGCTCCTTTTCCATAGCGCTGTCAGCAGTAGCGACACAATTCTTGACTCATGGATAGTACGCATGACTTTTCATTCAGTTTTTCCAAGTAGCTTTTTAAGACCTTAGAAGAAGGATTAGCAGAGTCATAAAATTAGTAAGTTTGCTTTTCCCCTTTAAAAGATTTGTGGCTGACACCCTGCTAATAAGGAGCAGTTTGTAAGGGAAGATCCTAACAGGTTTGTACAGCTTAGGTGACGGGTGGCCTTCAGATAAGAAGGCCCAAAGGAAGACATTAAAGTTTCATTTGTCCTCAAAGGTTTGATGGCTAGTGGGCAGCCCTAGAGAGCCGTGGCTGGACAGAGGGGTCCGATCCGCGGTGGGAACCTGGGCCGCTAAGCATTGCCCATTCATGCATGTTCCTCTCCTGTCTGTTAATCCCCATTTCTCGTTGCTTACGGTAGGACTCATCTGAATTGAGAGTCTTATGATGGACTCCCAGGGGGTGTAGGCCAGAAGGGGTTTTTGTTTTGTTTTGTTTTGTTTTGTTGTTGTTTTTAGTTATGGCCTTAGGGTAAAATGGTGGGAGGAGGTCAGTGTGACCTTCCTGCTGCTCCAGTTTCCTTACTTTAAATTCAGCCCAAATTATGTAATATTCAAAGTGCTGTGTTTGGAAATGTTGTGTTCTTAGGTCATGTCCCAGAATTTTAGAATCTTATTTTCCCTGAAGTTTCTATCAGTGTAGTTTATTCGTTCAAATGTTGTGTTAAGAATTCCACTAAAAAATGATAGAGTTTGAGGGGCTGGAGAGATGGCTCAGTGGTTAGGGGTGTATACTGTTCTGGCAGAGGACTGCAGTTCATTTTCCACTACCCACATCAGGCCTGCCCTCCACATAACTTCAGCTCTAGGGGATCTGGTGCCCTCTTCTGGCCTCTATGGGCACTGTACTCACTTGCTCTCACATATAACACACAATTGAACATAAAAATAAAAGAAAAAAAAGTAAAGTTCCACATAGTTTGAGATAATCTGGGAAATTATAGAAGCATGAATATGAAAATTTGAAGTGACCTCAGAAAAAAGTCCTTTCATTTTAGGGTGTGGAAATGGAGATGTGAACAGACCTGGCAGAGTCAGACTGTATAAACAGGCAGTCACCACCCGGAGAGCGTGTCCGGGCAGCTCGCTGAGCCGTGAGGCGGGAATTCCTTTCCAGATCTCCATGCTGACGCCCACACGCATGGCTCCTCTCTGGTTCTCTGAGTTATTAGTGTCTATAGCTCACATTTATCCTTTAGTATCACTGTCTGAAAGTCTGCCTTGGTCATCCTTAGGTCCAGATATTTTCTAGAGATAGCTGTGATTCCATCTCTCATTTTAAACTATTCAAATTCTGGTTGCATTCAGTTAGAATCATCTCTCTCTTCTTTCTGCCTGTTTCTATTGTCAGTTTCTCAGAAACAATGTGTTTATCTTGACCTAAACATCATTGTTTCGGCTTTATTAAAGTTCTTGGGGTTTCCTACTCAGAGGAACCTAATGCATCTGCTACATTCTTATTTTGCTTCGATAGAAGCAGTCTAATATAAACTCCTCCTTCTTCTCTTCGTTCTCCTTTGTCTTTGCTTCCTCTGGACAGCTGTCCTTTGATTTTCACGGAAGCAGATGCTGCGGAACAGTGGTTGAACTGCTAGGGCATGTGAATCAAAGGAAAATGTGTCACAAGAAAACTTGCTTCATTCTCCAGGATCAAGTGTGCCTCAAGCACATACACCTGTGATTCCGAAAACAGCTGCCAGTGCTGGTTGGCCAGGCATCCTGTGACCAAAGGCTTATGGAGAGCCCTGGAAAGCTCTGGTGAGCAGAAGGGAGCTGACTGAGCACCCCCAAGCTGTGTCTTGTGGTAGCTTTCTGCCCCTGTTGGTCAGAGCAGATTTCTCCAGCTTCTTCTGAAAATCACTAGGGCCATGGAACCAGGGCACAGGAGCTTCTAAGTTCAGGGCAGCTTCTTTGGTGCCATGGCCTTTATTCAGCTCTATTTCTCAAGAATCTCCAGCCCTCCTATCTGATAGCACAAGAGGATCTGACAGAATGGGCTCAGCCGCTCCTCCAGCACCCCTGAGGTCAGATCGCTGATGGAAAGCATGGCTCTGCCTAAGCCATACAATTCAGCTTCTGTAGCTTTCTCTAAGTGTTCTAGGTATATCAGGAGCACAGCAAATGCACAAACAAAGTGAAGAGAAAAATCATCGAAGCTTTGTCTGTTCTGTCTATGTTACTATCAACCAGCCAATTACATGTTAGCTAGGATGGTACTGGTTGCAGGAAAAGGCTTTTGAGTCCACAAGGATGCCCGTTTAGTCGGATAGTGTGACATGCCCTGCCTTCAGCGAGTTCACAAGGATGAGGCGAATTACGTATGCTTGTAAGGCAGTGTGTTTTCCAGGAAAAGAACAGATTCTGAAGTTTTAGGTGAGACAAGTAAGGGGGTGTGGGAAGTGTGAGAGGTTGAAGGGAGAAAAGAGCTACCAGCATGTTGCAGTGCTGCCTGGTGGGAGAGGAAGAACGTTTTTATCAGGAAGATGGACTTAATTGGGCGGCGGTGGAGGCTTTTGACTCAGGCAGTGATGTCAGAGGCTGAGGTCTGAAAGCGGCAGTCATTCATGAGGGTTACTTGAGCACTATGCTAGCATGACGGAAACATTGAGGAATGTGGACGTTGTTCTTTGAGACGATAAATACTGACAGACGATAAGTACTGCTAGACCCTTAGTGGTAACAGTGAGATTTTACGTCATTTTTCTTCTCCCTTCTGAGTAGTTACCGTGTGAATCTGTGGGATCCATGGGAACAATGAAAGTAAGAACCTTTCATGCTAAGAGAGTGCTTGTGGGCACCAAGGCAGGTGACAGAGCTCTCTGGGCAGCGGTGAGGAGAATGTGGACAGACCTAACCAGCAGGGGAGGCTTCACTTTAGTAATGAAGTTGAATTTCTTTTCTTTTGTTTTTCATTTTAAAACATCATCCTACTCTGTTGCCCCAGGCTGGCTCTGAGTTTCCAAACCTCTGGACTCAAGGGATCCTTTGGCTTTAGACTTTTACACAGTTGGGGTGAGAGACATGTGCCACTGTGCCTGGCACTCCCCTCCCCCACCCAAACACTTTGACCTAAGGTTAGGCGTTGAATTGCTTTTCTCTAAGATAAGACATTTGTGCATCTTTCCCAGTAGCAAGCATCTGTTATGTATGTCATGTATGGAGCGGGGAGCAAGAGTTTAAATATTGAATATTAAAATGAATAAACCTTCCTACCTCAGCAGGCATTGCCGGACTCATAGATGTGAAGCATTTGCATTTCCATTAAATTCTGCTTATTTTGATTTTCAGAATCAAGAAAATCTCAAATCTGGAGAATCTAAAAAATTTAGATGTCTTGGACCTTCATGGAAATCAGGTACTGTACAGCTCTTTCCTTCCTCCCTCCCTTTCTTTCGTCTCCCTCCCTTCCTCTCTTCCTGCCACCTCCCTTCCTCTTTCTCTCCCTCTCTTTCTTCTTCTTTTTCTTCTTCCTTCCCTTCTTCCCTCTTTACATCCCGCTCTCCCCAGCTTCTCCTTGAATGTCTCAGCACATTTTATATTATAAATGTTTCAAGAATGATGCTAACATTAGGCAGTAAGAGTTACTTTCTGGATTCATTGACTGTCTCAGGTCTTCAGCATATTGGCGCAGGGTTTCCTAGTTTCTCAGAAGTCAGCGACATGGTAGTCTCTGGGGATCTAGTGATGGCAACTTGTACATGGGCGAAACGCTCACGTGAACTGTGGTCTTCCTGACTCCCTTCTGCCTCATGCCTCTCCTTCATCCTGCCCCTGGCTTCTACATCAGAGGTCATCTCTGTCCTGGATTTCATGACCATCATGCTTTTGTGGTTTAATTAAATTTTTTAGAATTAATTTTTATGTACATTGGCGTTTTGCATACATACATGTCTGTGTGAGTGTCGGATCCCCTGGAACTGGAGTTACAGAGAGTTGTGAGCTGCCATGTGGGTGCTGGGAATTGAACCTGGAGCCTCTAGCCACTGAGCTGTCTCTGCAGCCCCTTTCTGGGGTTGAAAGCTGATTTTGCGCAGTAAGGAGTTGGTATTGTGTCTTGCGGCGTGCTTAGTTGGTTCTCTACGGAGCAGAACTGATGCACTGTGTAATGACACATAGCGGGAGTTACCTGAGGAGAGAGCCCTCAGCCGAGAAAATGTTTAAGAGCCAGCTGTGAGGCGTTTTTCTGGTTAGTGACTGATGTGGGAGGGTCCAGCCCATGGTGGCTGGTGCTGTCCCTGAGCGGGTGGTGTTGGGTTCTCTAAGAAAGCAGGCTGAGCAAGCCATGAGGAGCAAGCCAGGAAACGGCACCCCTCCATGGCCTCTGCATGAGCTGCTGACTCCAGGTTCCTGGCCTGTTTGAGTTCCTGTCCTGGCTCCCTTCAATGATGGTCTACAATGAGGAAGTGTAAGCCAAATAAACCCCTTCCTCCCCAAGGTTGCTTGGTCAGGGTGTTTCATTATAGTAAAAGAAACCCTAAGACTGTGTGTGTGTGTGTGTGTGTGTGTGTGTGTGTGTGTGTGTGTGTGTATGTGTGTGTGTGTGTGTGTGTGTGTGTGTGATTTATTAAAATATCTCACACAGTATGGTTCACATAGTCCAACAATGACTATCTTCCATTGCTCAGCCCACAATGCTGGGTGTTTCAGCAGTCCCAGTCTGGTGCAAAATCTTGGCGATTCTGAGAGAGCTGCTTGCCTTAAATTTACAGTTGAAGCCCAGAGAATTTGGTTCTCGTGTCAGTGCAGGGCTGCTGCGGCAGCAAACCTGTCAGCAAGAGCGAGGCCGCAGGCAGAAATCGAGGCCTCCCTCCTCCGTGTCTATTTACCAGGGCCGCCACCCCAGTCAGGGTGGGTCTGCCCTCCTCAAGTAGGTGGATCAAGGGATCCCTCTAGAGCTCATCGGCTTGCATTTTAGTTGACTCATTGACTTGCATTTTAGAGTGAAGAGAGGTGCTACCAGTGGAGGGAAGTCAGGACAGCTCCCAGGGTTTTGATGCCAGGTCCAATCTGTGCTCACTATGCTCTCAACACAAGGTGGGGAGGGAGTGTGCCTTACAGATGCTGCCGTGGCAGCCAGCGAGAAGCCTGCGTGGCAGCCAGCAGGTTGTTAAGGTAACCGCCCACTGTTTCAGCTTTTTCTCCAGGTCATTCTGTTCCAGGTAGCAAGTGAAGCCAGGATTGGCAAAATGCAGCAAGACAGTGCTTTACGAGAATCACTAAATACATCATTATCTGATATTGATTCTTTCTACCTTATTCTACCTCATTAGAAATTAAAATTACTTAGTGAACATACTGTTCAGCACAGTTGTCTTACGGATATAGAAGTGTCTTGAGAAGGGACTGTCCTGGCAAGAAATGGATGGGAGAGTGGAAGGAGATGGGGAAGTGATGTCTTAGTTTTCTTTCTGTCGCTGAGGTAAACACCGTGGCCAAACCTGCTGGAGGTCGGGAAGGGCGTATTCCAGCCTAAAGTCTGTAGTCCACGAACAGAAGTCAGACAGGAGCCTGCAGGCAGCCACTGAAGCAGGAACGCAGGAGTGCTGCTTGCTGTTCTCTCTGTTACTTGCTCAGCCTGCTTTCCTACAGCAGTCAGGACCAGCTGCTCAGGGATGGGGACACACTCAGTGGCTGGGCCCTCCCACTTAGCCAATCCAAAAAAAAAACCTAGAAGACTTCCCTTCAGGTCATCTTGTTGGAGGTACTTCCTCAACTGATGGTTTCTCTTTCTTGATAACTCTGGCTTGTATCAAGGGGATAAAAAACTGAGCAGCACAGGGGAAACAGCAGTCACAACAATCTCATGATGGGAGCATGTTAGTGCTAGGTATGTGGCAAGGGGACCCAGATTGAATAAAGATTTCAAAAGTGGAAACGTCAAGACTTAGCCTTCTATATGAGAGTGGTGGTGAATGCAGAGGAATCTGGGAGATTGGCTCTAGTTTCGAGTCTAGATTTTGAACTGGCTTACCAGATTGTGTGCTTCTCAGGATGCTTTAGACAGGTACAAATGTGCTCAGTTGTGCTCTTTCAGCGAGAACACCTCCTCCTGTGGTGGCAGACACCGCCCCTTCCTTATCCACAGGTGGAAAAGCTGTCCGTATCCACACACCGGAACACACAGCTGCCCGGGTTCAGAGCCCTGGACTCCAGTCAGTGTGGCTCACAATTAGGTTTTCCTAGTCAACGTTCCCATCATCGTCTTGTGAAGCAGGTCAACAGACCATTGTCTGCGTTTGCATACCATTTGCCTAAAGCCCTGCCACTCTCTCTGTGTCTGTGACTTTGTCCACAGCTGAGAGAACAGCTGGCTGTGTCACCATCGCTATGGCTGATGGAGTTGTGCGAAATTAGACAACATCCCTAGTGATAGTTTTCCAAATGTATAGATTCAGGAGGCTGAAGAGATGGCTCAGTGGTTACAGAGGACCTAGGTTCAATTTCCAGCGCTCTCATGGGCCACAACCATCCATAACTCCAGTTCTAGGGGATTCAGTGCCTCTTCTGACCTCCACGGGCACCAAGCGCACACGTGGTACACATACATACGTGCAGCATTTTAAAGTTATAGACTAATGCTTATGTACAGTAACTAACAGTGCTTTCAGAGTGGCAGTAACAGAACCCCAAGGGTATATGAGGAATTGGCATGTTTTCTAAAAGGAGTGTTCAGGAGTCTAAGCAGAAGGGTGAAGAAATGCTGTACATGTACCTTAGTCAAATTTGTTCACTAAAACAAAATACCCGGTATATACTACTTGAGGAGAAAAGAAACGTTTGCTTTTGCTCACAAGGGTTCATATCCAAAACAAGATGGCAAGATGGGCTTCTGGCCAAGCCAGAAAAAATCACTAGAGAAAATATCCTCATCTTGAACCAAGAAAGAGAAGGCAAGAGGAGGCTGAGATCCCATAATCCCCTTCAGGGGCACACCCCAGTGACCTAATGACCTTTCTCTAGGCCTTACCTCTTAATACTCATGGCACCTCCCAATATCTGCACCCTGGGAAACAAGCCTTTCTGTGGGGACTTGTGGGGCACACTGACCACAACCAGAGTAACTCATTTTTTCTGAGTCCCAGAGAGTTTCATTTTGTTTTCAAACATGGCTTTTTTTCCTGTCAAATTATAGTTTGTGTCTGTCTCCATACCACATTTCTTTCACTGTCCTGTATCTGCTTTTTCTCTGTATTTTGAGAGTTTTTCAAGCTTGTGTTTACATTACTGATTTTCTTTTATATAGTCTCTGTTGAAATTTTATTAAATCCATATATTTAAACTATATGCATTTAATACCAAACATCTTACTCTGTATCTTGTCCTGTTATGTCATCTACATGTCTTCAAAACTTTGTTATTTCTTGTAAAAATTTTATGTAACTTTATTTCACTTTAACTCAGATGAAAAATCTTCAAATATTTTTAATTTATAATATACCCATACATAAGTCTTTTCTTGAGCCTAGAAAGAATATTGATGATGTTTGCTGATTGCAAAAAATCTAGATAACATCACGGAAACTGCATTATGAATCTAAAAAGAGATTCTTTCAGAAAACATATGCTTTAAAATGTTAGACTACAAAAATATCAAATTGAAGCCAGCATGATGGCACACACCTTTAGTCTCAGCAGAGGCAGGTGGATCTCTGTAAGTTCAAGGCCAGCCTGTTCTACAGAGTGAGTTCCAGGACAGCCAGAGCTACACAGAGAAACCCTGTCTTGAAAAACCAAAAAAAAAAAAAAAAAAAAAAAAGAAAAAGTAGTTGCTATAGCCATAGAAATGAGCAAATTCATATCCTCTGATGGTGGAATCTGTGTTTAAAAAAAAAAAAAAGGTGTATGTGGGTGCACATACCAGAAGAAGGCATTGGTACCCTGGAGCTGGAATTCCAAGCAGTTGTGAGCCTCCACGTGGGTGCCGGTAACTGAAGTCTGGTGCTCTGCAGTATCCTCGAACTCTCTCCACTCTAAGGGTTCTCCAGTCCCTGAAATGTACCCCTTAATGAAAAGGGTTGCTTGAGTGACCCACTGGTTCTTAAGGCTGTCCTGTGGAGAGGCCATGAGTACCCCCTTCCCATGTTGGAAACACTCATCCCGTTGTGCTGTGCTGGCTGAGCCATAGCGAGGGGGCTTGACATTGCGCTGTGCTGCCTCACTTCAGGGTGAGAAGTGAGGCTCCTCCGAGGCCCTGTGCTCATGTGACTGGGAGGCTGCCCCACCCTAAGTTGTTGTGTTCTGCAGGCCAGGCCTGCCATTGCAACCTAGCTGAGCACTGTCCCCTCCTGTCCTAGCTTTTCCCACTGAGGCTCCGACTTCCTCACTGTCTTCACTCAGTCTCCTCCCCTGTCAAGGTCCTGGCAGTCTTAAGTCAGTCCCGTCTTTTGCTTGTGCACAGAGAGGCTTTATCTGTGCTGTGGTTTGGGGCCAGAGTCAGTGTCGGTGTGACAGGCGGGGTATAGACAGAGGACCTGGCAGCCTTAGAGCTGCTCCAAAGGAACTCATTATTTGAGGAAATTTACTTCACGTTTATCATGGTCAAAGTATCAACCAGGAGCCTTAGCCAATATTACAAGTTAAATAACTTCATAAGACTTGCAACATGAGAGGACTTTAAATGTCACCACATAAACTTGCACTAAATCTGGTGACTTGAATATTTTATTTTTGGAGTTCTATAACATATATATGCTAATCATGCTCCTCTTATTTTATTTTAATTTTTTTACAGATTTCCAAAATTGAAAATGTTAATCACTTGTCTGACTTGAGAGTTTTAAATCTTGCCAGGAACCTCTTGAGCCACGTCGACAATCTCAATGGTCTGGATTCACTGACTGAACTTAACCTTCGGCACAATCAGATCACCTTTGTGGTGAGTACCACTGTGGACCCCGTGCTGCTCTTCGAGGGAAGTGATGTAGACGTTCAGTATTCCACCCGCAATGCTGGAATCTGAAGTTATTTAGGCTTTTCTCAATTTAATTGTAAGTGTAATTATAAACCTTTGTAATATGTTGATCTGGAAAGCTGTTTTCTGTTTCAAAAGATACATATGAAATAAAAAATGGTAGAAACATTAGCTCTGAAGGAAGCGGCTGGTGTTTGCAGACACTGACTCCTCATCCCTTTGCTGTGGATACTGAATTAGAGAGGATTACAAAGGCTGTTGGTGAGTGACAGCTAAGGAATTGTGCTCCCAGGAGAGGCACAGAGCGAAAGGAACATATAGCAAGAGGCCTATATCTTCCCCTTGGAGGTGCGAAAGAGGCCTCTTGATGTAAAGGGAAGAGTGCAAGACCACAGAGGCCTGGTTCTGGCCTCAACTTTGCCTCTAATCAGTCATGTGACCCTGAATGAAACAATGGAACTTTCTGGGTCTGAGTTCAGATTTGTCTAAAGTGAAGTAATTGGGCTTTATTGTTGTTTGTGTCTCTTTTGGCTTGCTGACTCTAAAAAAGTACATGCCAACTTAGATTACTGTGTGAACAGAGTGGAGAGAGATACATGTAGGAACAAAACCTTTGCTCGAAGACCAACTTTGCCAGTGTTCTCAACCTGTGGACCCCCTTTGGAGGTCAAATGACCCTTTCCTGAATATCAGTTATTTACAATACGATTCATAACTAGCAAAATTACAGTTGTGAAGTAGCAACGAGCTAATTTCATGGTTGGGGTCACCGCAACATGAGGCACTGTGGAAAAGGGTCGCAGCATGGGGAAGGATGAGAACCACTGGGCTCAGCTGTTGTGCTGTGTTGGCTGTCATACCATTGGGGCTTACGTCATGGGGTGCTTTCCTTCTCACTTCACGACAAGAACTTGGGCTCCTACTGTGGCATCAGGAAGTGGGTTCAGTTCCCAGCACCCTCAGGCGCCTGCCCACCTCTGTAGAAGGACTTGATGGTTTTGCTGGAAGTAATCAGTTAAATAGGAGCTTGGGTTGGAGGCCTTACCTACTGATACAAAGGTGGAAGGTACTAGAAAGACACCTTCAGCTTTGTGGTGTGACACTGGCCAGCTGGGCTTGGCATTGTCATCATTTAAAAGTTTCCTTTGTTTCAACTCTGTAGAAAACTGCTTTTGGGGGTCTCTAAAAACGATGTCATTCAAGCACTTTCAGAGGCACACCCTAATGGAACCCCTTCGTTAGCACAGAATACAGTGTGTCCTCTGGAATGCAGACTGGGGGACAGATGATGTCTTGTTGCCAAGCTTCCCGCACAGATTGGTTTCACTTTGTCTTTTCCTGGAAGATCCAAGGCAGCCAGCACGCACGTCTTCTGGAAGGGCAGATACTTTCAGAGTCTTTTCTAAGACATGGGTTTATTCTAGAATTTCTGCGTTGTGTCAGGTCCTCCCCAGATTGGATGAAATATGGGAGTTGCCAAGTCCTCCCAGGTTGGAGAGAGTGGTGGGGTGGGGCTGTTTGCTTCCAAAGCTTCCAGATTGGATTGCGTTGCTGAATTGCTGAGTCTTCACCAGTTGCTCAGTCAGGACTCGGTCTGTCCTCAGGACACTGGGGTGGGAAGCACCAAAAAGGCTCCCTCAGCTGGGGGCATAATCTGTTGACCTGGCATGTTCCTGCCTGGATTTTGGCTTTCCCTTGGAAAGTGCCTGCTGCTCACCCAGGGACTCATGGATAGCCCTGGGGGTTGTCTCTGCTTGTCGCTGCAGAGCTGAGATGGCAACAGCATCTTGTGCTCTTGTGGAAAGGAAGCTGTCATGCATGTAGCACAGGAACTGAATACACGTGTAAGGGTGCATTAGGGTGTAGTTCAAATCAGTCTACGGGTACTCTAGTTTTTTTGGTTGTTGTTGTTGTTTTTCTTTTCTTTTTTGGAGGCACAGTCTTCCTGTGTAGCTCTGGTAGTCCTGGAGCACACACGGGTGTACCTGCCTGTGCCTGCTGAGGGCTGGGATTAAAGGTGAGCGCTACCACGCCTGGTATGCAACCTTTGCTTTCAAAATCCAAGACTTTAAAATCTGAGGTGACATATTTTTTTCTTCATTTTTTCCTGTCCTTCGAGTCAGTTATCATACTTATTCTTTGAGAGTTGGGGTGAGACAGGGTCTCATGGAGCCCACACTGACCTTTAAATTCTCTCTAGCCAAGGATTGACCCAACCCCAATGCTCCAGCCTCCACATCCCAGGCTTACAGGTGTACTCCACCATACCTGGCTTTTCCCCTATTTAATGGCTAGTGATTCTTTAAGATTTATTTTTTATTAATTTTAAATGTGAGTACAGATGCCGGAGGAGGCCAGAGCTGGAGGCGTCACATCTCTTTAGTGGGAGTTATGTTGGTCGTGAGCTGTCTGACATGGGTGCTTGGAACCAAACCCTGGTCCTCTGAGATTACATTCTCTGGACCACTCAGCCATCTCTCCAGCTCTGACTGGTAGTCTTTAGGAAAATGCTCTGCCACTGAAAGACCCCCAGCCCGTTGACTGCTAACTTTAAAATAGAAGCTCTTGTTGGGTAGTGGGTTGGTGTTTGAGCCCTTCTTTAAAGGGGCAGGGGCGTCTCTTCCTCAGCTGGTCGCTAGACTGTGTAACTTGTTGGACTGAACACACTGGATGTTCCTTCAGGATGAGTGTAAGCGAACCTGCTGGCGTACTTGGTAATTGCTGAAATAAAGATTCTACTTTGTGGGGTAGAGGACTTTGTTTTCTTCTGTTGTGGCCATTACTAACCATCTTCCTAGAAGAAGCGCCGTCTGGTTCCCACCCTACACTAGTGCTTGCTGATGAGAGAGCAGGTCTGGAGCGCCTGTGGAGAAGCCTTCTTTAGGGTCTTCTCTGGCTGCGTGTGTGTTTATGTGCAAGAGCAGTTGGTTCAGGAATTGCTGTTGGACAGGTGTTTAATCACACACACACCTGCTGTGTGTCATGATGCAGCCCAGGCCTGATCTTTGCTTGTCCTGACTGTGACTGCCATGGCCTCCCGTCACTGTGAACGGAGTCAAGTGCAGCCTCCCTCTGTCGTCCCCCATGCAGTCCCTCTGCTCAGGGTGATCTCTTGGGAAGTGCCGTCAGCCTTCCAAAGTTCACCTAAAATGTAGATCTGTCTGTGACAACGCTCCTGCTTTGTTGATTTCTGAGAATGTGCTCACCTTAGTGCGTTTCTATTGGGGAAGGGAACACGTTACTTGACCCTCGTGAACAGAAACTCTCGTGCATTCAGGGTCTCATGTTTGTTTGCCAGGCTTTTCTTGGAAACTGGCTCAGTGTCAAGCTAAATATCTTCTTAGTTTCCATGGTGTTGTTCCCTTTTACAAATTACAGCTTGGGTGTGGTACTAGGCCTATCCTCCCAGCTATTGGGAGGCTGACGAGGTTCACTGTGAGGTTAAGTACAGCTCGGCTACATGGTGGGTTCTAGATCAGCATGAGCTAGAGTGAGGCTTGACAGGAATCATTCAGCAGTGAAATGAGCTAATTCAAGACAAGTTAAAGTGTCTTGAATTCAATGCAGGTTTATTGGGAGCAGCTGTTAATGGGCTCACTGGTCCTGAAGAATGGTGCCTGAAGAGAAGTCACCGTGCAGGGGGAGACAGAACAGTGCACATGCAGAGAGAGAGGGAGAGAGAGAAGAGAGAAAAGAAATGCAGAAAGAAGAGGGGGGAACAAAATGTCTGGTTTATGTAGTGAACAGCCTCTGGGGAGGGGAAACTCCCCCCCCCCCTCAGCTGGCTGGAGAGTTCAGACTAGAGGGCAGGGTATGCCAGCCACACCTTATAGCAGGGAGGGACAGAGGAATGCTGGGAGAACCTGGAGGTCAGGTCTGCCTTGCTTCAAAGGCACCTCAGCTGTTCTTCCAGGGTCCGGAGCCCAACACTTCACCTATTAAAATTTCTATTGAGACTCTGTCACCAGTGTGGAAGGCTTGGGAGGCAGGGAGTGAGTTGGGAAATAGAAGTAACTTCTCTAGAGGAGAGGCCTGCAGGAGCCTGTTGCCCCTTTGTCCTGTGAGGAAATGTGGCAGAAGCCTTTAAGTGAAGGCCCCTCGCTAGACACTCAACTCGATGGTTCTGTCCTTCACTGATTTAGGAGAACCTTTAGCACAAGGCCGAACGAAGCGAAAGGGCAAGTGGATTCTTGGATTATTCCTGATGTAAAGAACATCTGTCACCAGGTACATTCATTGTCTGGCTGTTGGTGGCTGGTCTGGTGCTGTGTATTCTAACGCTAATTACTGGCTCCCAAGGTCCACTGCCACCCAGAGGTGTTCTCACATACAACGATGTGGCGTACTTGACTTTACGTGGCTTTGCTCATCAGTACTCCCTGACTGGCTAAATAAAGTAGCTGACGGCCTATAGCTGGGCAAAAGAGAGGTAGGCGGAGTTTAGGTTCCCAGGCTGGGCGTCTAAGAGGGACCACAAGGCTGGGAGGAGAAGGAGGAGGGAGAAGAGAGAGAAGGAGCTCTGGACTGGAAGTGGCCAAGAGAAGTTGTCCCTAAGGACAGATTGATGGAGCAGAAGCTGCCTGGGAGTCATCAGATTGGCAAGTGACGGACATTTATGTGCATTGTAAGGGTTAGGGTTAGAAGAGCTCTGAACCTGCCCAGCTTAGTGCATACAGCTTAATAATAAGTCATAGTCTCTCTGGGTCAGTCATTGGGGAACCGGCTGCTTAAAGCAAACTGCGGCCATCTTGCCCTCCTGCATACATTAATGTTATGGATCATTTTACAGCTGGCGTTTATCAGTATGAAAGTGTGTGTGGTGTGTGCATGTGCCTGTGTGAGTACAGTGCCCATCCGTGTGCATGCAGAGCCGACCAGGACTTGAGCGCCCTTGCACTCACACCCCGGCCGTGCTGCCTTGATGGAGATACAGGTATGTGCAACCATGCCGGCGTTTTCTGTTGGGGCTGGAGGTTCAGACTCAGGTCCTCATGTTCCCAGCACGAGCACTCAACGTCTCTCCATCCCAAGAAGCCGTCTTCTATGTTTAATTTACTTTGAGTTTATGTTATGAATGATAATTGAATTTTATTAAAATATTTTTATAACTCTTACATAAGTAATATTAGATTCACTCTTTATGGAGCATGCAAACTAATTTTTGTGACTTTTAGGTCATTCTGGGTTTTTCTTTTTTTTTTTTTTTTCAGATGTGAAGGATTTATTTGACTCATTAATGAACAAAGAAACTAGTGAGATATGAGAACTGGTTTGTAAGACAACTTGAACAGCCACACTTTTATATTCAGATAAGGAATGCTACAATAAATTTACAAATGGATGCAAACTGTGAAAACCTTGTGTGTCTACAGAACCATCATCAGTTTCACTCAGTCAGATAATTTGCACTTACATGGATAAAAGTTACATCAGTACAGTGTGCTGCAAGTTAATTTTTATATGTGTAGATTTCAAAAGTACCTAGTCTGAGACAAAGCTAAAGATAAGCCACGTGAATAAGAGAGGATGCATTCCATAGCAACGTATTTTGCAAGCCTCAATTAAGGATGAGCAGCTCAGACCTATCTAGACACCACTTCACACCTTTGGTTGGGATACTGGATCCATCATATCCTACAAACTTACTTGCTCTCATATTCTAGGCTGTACTTTGTACACAGTCCTGGAGGCTTTTGCTAAGGTTGTTTGTAAGAGTTATGTCTATGGTTCATGACAAGACCCACAATTCCATTCCCTCTTACTCTTCGGGTACTGATACCGTGCTGCTCTGCCCGTCTGAGTGGGGATTGCAGAGGGCCTCTCTCTTGCACATTCTTTGGTTTCCCACTTTGCTTCTCTACTTAGAAATCTCCACCTGTGAGGTAAAGAGCCTTCCTTAGATATTTAGAAGTTAGCTGGGAAACTGGCTGGGTGATTGCGACTTTGCCTGGGCGGTCTGGGCTGTTCTGACAGCTCCCTTTACTGTAAGGACACTGGTTGTAGTTGTTCTCATTTTGGTCGTTCTGTCTGCACTTCCGCCTCGCCCCATCGCTTCAAATGCTTTTTATGCTTTCTTTTTCTTGATTAAGATTGCTTAACAGTAGTTTAAAAACAGCTTTTGGGTTTTCTGAACCCATTTGTAATCTTTAAAATGCATAATTTTGTTCTCATCTCTCTTGTTCCCTGTTATTTTCCTGTGTTGGACATTTAATATTTAGTTTTTATTTTTATAATTTCAGCATTTATAGATATAAGTTTTTTCTAAGAACCACCTTTGTTTTTTGACTACAGATCTTAAATTTTATAAAGTCTTTGTCTTTTGAGACAGGGTCTTGCTGTCTGTCTTGGGTCAGGCTAGGAGCAGCAGTCCTCATCCCTGTAGGCCTAGGCCAAGGCCACTGTGGTCTGTCTGTTGTTGTATGGAGCTCCTTGCAGGAAGAAGTCTTTATCAACAGTAGGGTTGTTTAAAAATGTATGATGCTTTCCTTGCAAGATGGCTCACACTGCAGACCTGAGTTCAGTCTTTGGAACCTGCACACACACACACACACACACACACACACACACACACACACACTCTTACACATGCATACATGCATGAACACACACGTATACACTGTACATTTTTTAAATTAAAAAAATTAAATCCAGTCTTTTTCCCTTAGTGCTGGGATTAAACCCGTGGAGCCCCACATGTTAGGCAAGTGCCCTGCCTCCAGCCCCTTGAATTTTCTTATCTTTATTATTTAATTCAGAGTATTTTCTAAGCTCTATGTTTTGAGCTGCATGTGTTTGGGGAATATATGTATATATATATATCATATATGTATATATATGTATATATATACACACACACATACATGCATATATATATATATATGTATGTATGTATGTTTCTGTATGTGTGCATACACACACACATATACACAGTTTGGAGTGTGGAGGTGAAGGTGAGCATGCAGAGGCCAGAGGAGGACATTGTGTATTTTTCTGTCACTTTCCTTCCTGGGTTTTGAGTTAGGCTGTCTCTTTGAGCTTGAGGCTCACTGCATGGTCTAGACAGGCCGCTTGAGAACGTGCAGGGTCTGTTCGTCTCAACCCCACGGCGCTGGGCTACAGGTGTACACTTCTGCACGGATGCTGGAGAGCTGAGCTCAGGCCCTGCTTCCACAGCAAATGGGTTACACTGAGAGCCTTCCCAAGCCCCGGGAGTGTATTTTTAATGTCTGAAATATGTAATTTCCTTATTCATTGCATCATAACGTTCTTTTCTAATTTAATGGGTTCTTTGGAGTTTATTATAGTGCCTAGCATTCATCAGTATTTGTCTAGTGCATGATCAATATTTTGAAATTATGTTCTAGAAAATATAACTTTGAAATTGATATTTCTTCCTGGCATTGTTCCTTCCATCATTGTGTGTTGCTCACAGCTTTCCCGAGGAGCACCGTAGGAGCATGCGCTGTGTGTCTCCCCAGGTGTCACCGTAGGAGCATGCGCTGTATGTCTCCCCAGGTCTTTAGCCCAAATACACGCAACAATCACAAGCAGCCTATGGCCCGCATTCTCCAACTTACACACAGTCTCAAACTGCGTTGGTTTTTAAGGGGCTGCGCATTCTTTGAATCCTTGAGTGCTGAGAACTCAGCATTCCTTCCTTCTGTGATGGCCCTCGCCAAAGCACATGAGCTTACTCTAATGACCAGGACGCTTTAGGCAAGTCCACACTGAGAGACAGTCTCCAAACTGACAGGCTAGTGCTTTGCAGAAGTGAAATGTGACTGTCTTCAAAAGGGACAGGACTAGAGCAGTGAGAACCTCAGCCTAGTGCTGGTAGAATAGGTGGGTTTTCTTGGAAATGACCACACTTCATCTACTCCTATAATTAAACATCAAATATGGCGGAAGGGTTGCAGCCATGTGTTGTTCTGCGCGGTCACTGAGCGAGGCTAAGTAGTGCAGCGGGGAGGAGGAGAAAATGAGCAACCCCCTGAAATGGATGAAAGAAGTTTCAAAGTAAGAAGCCAATAGTTCATATTTTGCATAATTTATTTAATTTTTTCCATTCTTATTTTGTGGAGCTGATAGGGGAGTGGGGCTTGTGTCTCCGAATGAGCGTGGAGGTCAGAGAACTATTTAGCAAGAGTCAGCTCTCTCTTAACATCATATTGGTCTCAGGGATCAAACTCAGGTCATCAGGCTTGGCCCGAGCTGCATATCACACGCACACAGAATGAGCGGGGACTGCTTGGGACCATTCCTGTAGACAGGAAGGAGCTTCTGTAGCGTGCTGCATCCTCCACGTTCCCACAGTGCCGACGGCCTTTCTCCAGACCTGACTGAGTAATAATCTAGATGCAATAAAATATAGTATCTCAGCTGTACAAGCCAATGTGTTTTCATTTTGTTGAAACTCCCAGACAGAGCAAGATGTCTGAAATGTTTCCATTATTGTAGAAAGCTCTCCCTTAACCCTTTTCTAGTCGGTCCTGTCCATCCCCCAGAGGTACTCTGGGATCTGTCTCTGGATAACTTTGTCTACATTTGTACTTTCTATAAGATGTACACAGCCACATATCACGTCATAGTGGGGATGCAGGCCTGAACGTTTAGTCTTAGTTGGTTTTGTCATTGGATGGACACCACAGACTGTAGGTAAGCTTGAGTGTGTGTCCGCACACTCCAAGATTGTACTCTGTCATTAGCTATGAGGCCGTTGCGGAGCTAAACATAGACTAGCTAAACATAGACTCTTTCCCACACTTGCTATGTTTTAATGGTCATCAATTTGTGTTTCTCATAGTTTTTTAATTGCTAGGTTGGGTTGCACTGGAGAAAACCGCCATAGCATTTGCTTGCTTGTTTTCTAATTTTCTTTCTGTATTTTTGGCTAGCACAAGTCGCTATGGATAGCCATGTATTTATTGATTTATTTATTGATTGATTGATTGATTTATGTGGGCCTAAGGCCCTTTTCCTTTCTTTTTTTAAGATTTATTTATTTATTCACGAGCGCATACCTGTGTGACAGAGGGCATCAGATCACATTATAGATGGTTGTGAGCCTCCATGTGGTTGCTGGGAATTGAACTCAGGACCTCTGAAAGAGCAGACAGTGCTCTAAACCTCTGAGCCATCTCTCTAGCCCAGGCCCTTTTTCTATGTCACATGAATGTCTGAATTTATCAGAAACTGTCCGAATTTAGTGGAAATGCTAAATTTATCAGACAGTTGGCACTGAGCACCTGTGATTCGAGTCTGTAATTCTCATGGTTTTAGATTTGCATTTCCTTGATGGTTTAAAGGCACTGAGTGTCTTTCAGGCATCTTGTCATCATCTGTGGTAAAGCATTAGTCTAGACTGTTGATGGTACAAGTTATCTGACATTCTAGATCGGCCCTTGGATTGCTGTGTGTGCGGGTGCGGGTGTGTGTGTGTGTCCTATATCTATCTCTCTGTCTCTCTGCCACGGTGTCTTTCTCTACTGGTCTGTCTGTCTGTCTCTTTATCCCAGTACCTGTCTGTATGTCTACAGAGAGTACATTTTCCATGGCTTGTCCTTTTCACTTTTTAAAACACTCTTTGGTATGTGGAAGCTTCCGGGTTTTGTGGTGTCAGCTGTCACTTGGCCTCTGCCATCAGTGTCTGCTGTGTCCTGTCTGAGGGCGCTTATTCCCATTGCAGAGTCCTGTCTCCTTCTAGAAGGTTTACAGCTTTGTCTTCATTCAGGACTGTGAGCCACCTTTAATTAACTTTTCATTTTATCCACATATAGATACCTATTTTCTTGGCTATGTTTTATTTAAAAGACCTATTTCTCCATGAAAATGAACTTTCATGTTTGTCGAAATATCTGATAATTAAAAATAAGTTTTTCTGGACCCATTCTTTTCCTCCATGTGTTTGTCTACTGCTGTGCTCTAAGTTTTCTCGTAGACTCGTATTCTATGATATTTTGAAATTTTCAGTATATTTTCTTTGTATAATTCTCCTCTTAGTGTGTAGGAATGTGTAAAGAGAATGAGTAAGTAAACCACAAGCATTCCTTCAGTTGCCACTAAAACTTCTCTAGGATAGCGTGCCTTCACAGGTTCTTCATCTTCATTTTCCCACTTGCTAGAGAGATTTGACCATAGTGGTGATTTTTATTAACAAGCCTATGGGAACATTCTGTATCTGCATTTTCATAAAGAGTCTTTGATTTTCTTTCTACTAAACCCCTCAGAATATAGTGCAGGCCTTCCCATTACATTGCTTGCATCCTAATCTCTCTTTTATAATTTCTGTCATTTTAATTTCTCCCAGGTGCATCTCTGCTTTCTTATTACTTCTGTAGTTACACCTTGAAATTGATTTTAAAAAACTCTAATTAGATTTTCAGTCTTAACTATTGAATTTTCAGTAATTGCCTTTTTTTTTTTTCTTGTAGAAGTTGTGTGTCATGTTTTCCATAAGCTTCCAAGATCCTTCCCTCCTGTGCCATGTTTCCCCTAGGTCTCTAGTAATTTCTCAGGAGAGATGTTCGTACTCTGCAGTGCAATTACTCTCCCGCCACTGCCTTAGCCGTTCTTCGCTCGATGCCTCGTCATTGCAGCTCAGTCTTCCTTGTAGTCATCATGTCTGTAGAGCTCGGTGCCCTGGGAGAGTCGGAACACTACAAAACTTGAGTTGAGTTTGTGTCTTCCTGCACCTTTGCTGGAGGCTTGAGGTGTGTATGTCAGGTGCCATGTTCATCACTTTTTAAAAACTTCATTTTTAGATCTGGCTTGTCATCTAAATTTCAGGAACACATTCCAATACAGGAAGGCCACTGATTATGACATGGAGATGCTGTGTCCTTTTCCTCATAGCTATTAAAGCAGTGCTTCTAGAGTGCAAGGTTGGGAATCCCCCTAGTTAGCATACTGGCACCTACTTTCTAGTATGGTTTTTTAATGCCTCCTTGATTTTTTTCCCTTGGTGAGATGACACAGTATATAGATAAAAATCAGATCAAAAAAGCAGGATGCAGCTAGATTGATTGATATTAATTGCCATAGAAAGGGTAGAAAAATGGAAAAGCAGATAAGAATAGTAATGCCTTTCAAAAACATGAGCAGTTACTGGCTTTTTTTTTGCACTTAAGTAAGTGTATGATTGGAGTGCTGTGTATGATGGCTTAGTAGTTACAGCCTTGGATAATGTATGTGAATCTGTATTGCAAAATGAAGGCTAGAACAGTTAGTTTGGAATTAATTTAGTCTTTTAATGAAAAAGAGTACTATTTTCTTTTTCCTGTTCTCAAACATGCACAATAAATTCATTTATAACTTTCCAAGTAATTTCTGCTACATGTATTGTACTTTAACTTTTTTAAATAACAAAAACAAGAATAAAAATGGTTTTCTTTCAGTCCTCTTTGTCCTGTATTAGTACACTCTGTCTTCCCCTTGCTTCTTCCTTAAACTCTGTAGGAAGAGTCACTAAGAATAGCCCGAGTAATAGACTTCTATTCAGGCAGACGGCTGAGTCATGGAAATAGACATTCTATACCGGCAGGGGGCTGAGGCTGAGGCAGGAGTAACGGACATTCTATGCAGGCAGATTGCTGAGTCATTCAGTACTGTTAAGAAGGGAGGGAATATGGAGAACAGCAAAGTCATTATTCTTTGGAAAAAATAAGGATTTCTAATCCTCACAACAGTCTTAGAGTTCATAATCTCACTCAGCTCTGTTTTTATCAGGGTAATATTTTAAAACCATGCTAAATGCTTTCAATCATACTGTAGAAGTCTGTTGAATATCATTCCCAGTGTGACCTATAAACGTAGGTGTCAATGTTGACTTTTCACGCTTATGTACGCCAATGTCCCAGCTGCCCCACAATTGTTTCTCCTCCTATGGAATAGTCACCCCATAAGAGATATGATGGGACTGTTGAATCCTTAACAATAAAGTTAATTTGTTGGCCTTTCCATAAGAAGATGAGACTTGAGCATTGCTGCAGATTTCCAACCCCCATTTTTCCTTTCTCTATTATTCCAAAATACTTACACCATAGCCCAGTGCCAGGTCTAGAGTTAAGTGTTCAGAATAACTTATTGGCACAGCACAGCCCAACACACTACCTCAGTGTAGTGTTGGTCTGGCTTCTGAAGGTGAAGGCAGGATATTTATTGAGATCCACACCCGGGAATCCAGTAGCAAATGGTCAGCTCTGTCTAATACACACAGAAGCAACAGTACAGACTCTGAACCAGCTGTCATGACATATTTAGAAATACATGTATGTAACAACAGTTAAAGAAAAAGAGGAGGGTCCATGAGAACGGTTAGAGGGAGGAAAAGGAAGGAGGAAATGATGTAGTGGCATTTGAATTTCAAAAACTGAAATAAAAAAACTAAACAGCAATAACAAAAAAACAACCTACAAGATCTTAATAAGAAAACTAAGGACCTTTAAAAGAAGATTATTAAAAAAAAAAAAAAAAAGAAAACCAGGCTTTAAGGGGTTAGAGAGACAGCTCTTTGCTTAAGAGCACTGGCTGCTCTGCTAGAGGATTCAGGCTCGGTTTCCAGCACCCACTTGGCTGCTCATAACTGGCTGTAACTCAGGTTCTGAGAGGAAGGATTCAGTGCTCTTTTCTGGCCTCCAGGGGCACAAGGCCTACAGCTGGTGTGTGGACATACACAAAGGCAAACCACTCATGCACGTAAGATAAAAGAATAAATAAAACAAAAATTTTAAATGCTCTATAAAAATGAGGCCTTAATGTAGGCCTTTTAATGCCCAACTAAAATCAGTTCCTTTGTGTTTTAGTAGATCAGATGGTTAGACAAAGGGAAGCAAGGTTTTCAACGTTTGTTTTGGACTATTATGTTAAACTTAGATGTTTTGTTTTGTTTTGTTTTGTTTTCTGGAATCAGAACAAACTCATTTCCCCATTAATTGAGGTTTCAGGTATTAATATCAAAGATCCCCTGAATGCAGTGACATTTCTCTCTATTTAGGACTAAAGGTGATCTGTTCCATTTGTCCCTGGAGCTGCCCCTCCCAGGACCCTCTGTGCTTCTGAGGGCGACTGTGTGAGCCCTTGGCCCCGCCCTGCAGACATTACAGGTCCCTCTTTCCTCTCTGGTTGGTGAATGCTGCTAGCTGGATCTCACAGAGTATCCGTTGCCAGATATTTTCCTTCTTGTTAGAAGGGCCATATCTTAGTAGTTTCTAATAGGCCTTTTTACTAAAGAAATTCATGCCTAGATAATCAATTGGTATGACAAATATGTTTTCTTTCTATCTATTGTAATGTTAGAAGTTTGCTATGAAAAACATCTTACAATATTTTTAAAAATTAAAAACAGTAATTTTCTCTTGATGTTAAATTTGGAACAACAAAAATATTGTGAGTAATCTATTTTTTTGAAGTCCTAGAAAGGGTTCAAAAGTGGTTATTGAGATTATGTAAATTTAGATCTTTTGTGAATACTTTTTATAACTATCAAGAAATGGCAGTTAACAATTTTGAAAACTTGGAAGACTTCTGCTAAAATTGATTTCATAAAAGAAGATAAATACAGAACATTATAATTTTGTAAAAAAAATTAGTATGTCCCTCCCTAAAAATAAATTAAGTTTGTACTTTAATTTCAAAACAATTATATCTTGAAAGGCGTGTGTCTACTCCGCCTGTGGCATGGGAGACAGTGAGACTGTAGTCTGAGTCAAGTAGATGCATGCCTGCAGCTGGGTGCCAGCTGGGCCAGACAGCCCTCAGGTAGACCCAGGAGGAGTCTGGGGGTAAGAGAGTAGAGAGAGGGCCTTCAGGCCAGCTCTGATGTTTGTTTCTGGAGAGAGAAGGGAACAGCTCCGTATCCTGTGGGAAACAGGGTCCTAGAATGAAACCTGGCATTTCCTCCTTTCCTTTCCTCCTCAACTGTGGGAAAGTCAGAGAGAGGTCGCTTAAGAGATGATTCTAGAGGTTTGCCAACTCACACAGCCCATTGCTCATGGGGGATACTGCTCTGCTGTCCTGTTTCCTGTAGACGTATACCTTGACCATGGAAAGATCCATAAAGCCGCCTCACCTTCATGGCTCAGGGTTTTTAGGGTGGCCCAAGAATGAAGGAGGACACTGTACTGGAAATGAAGCTGTTTTTCATGTGTGGTGGAAGAGTGCATGAAGTCTGGAATGTCCTGCCTCAGCCTCTAGGGCTTTGGCCACCCTGCTAGCCCTCCCTCCACCGCGCCAGCCCACCTCC
>NW_026596039.1:21911443-21918825 GCF_907164565.1 Psammomys obesus | reverse complement strand
CCCTCCACCCCGCCAGCCCTCCCTCCACCCCGCCAGCCCTCCCTCCAGTTCGCCAGCCCTCCCTCCACCCCGCCAGCCCACCTCCACCCCCTTACGTTACACCTGCAGTGGCCTCAGTTGTTCTCTTCTCTAGACTGAGTCAAACGGCTCCATGTCCTCAGCAGAGTCCATTTCTCGAGCATGTCAATTTTTTTCAGAAGGTTTTTGTTTTTGAGGGTTGTTGTTGCTGCTATTGTTGTTAGGCCTAATGAAATGGAGTGTATTTATTTTGTAGATGATTTTTAGCCATCCGAGCCTAAATCTTTCAGTACTGACTAAGGGCAACCTTTTAAAATAGTACAATTTTGAGTGTTTGGTGCAAACCTAGATTAGGAGCTGACCTTAGAGTGCCCTTCAGTGACATTGTGATCTGCTTTTAGTTTGGGGGTGGCTATCTTTATTGTGTCTTTATAACTGGATGATCTATTTCTAGTAGTTTGAGAATAATGAGGCAATCACTTTGAAACTCTCGCCATTGTTTGGAAAGCTTTTGACTGTCTCCTTTTGAAAGTGACTTAGAACAAGCCGTGATCACACCGCTTGTGCTACAGTAGATGCTGAAGTAGCATCCTGGCACCCTTCCCAAAAGCACGCCTAAGGAGGCTAGCCGCAGCGATCCCTGCTGCCTCCCCGGCTTTTACCTTGCTAGCGCTGGTGCAGCCTGTTCTGCGGATGTGCTGAAACCCTCCCACTTGCTCGCTCTGCAGCAGAGAAGAATGGATCTCCGAGTTCACTAGAAAGGAACGGTGGAGTGAGGTTGTGGGAGGGGGAAGACAGGAATGTCTTCCAGCAGCTGAACAAGAAGGCATTTTAATACCATATTTTTTTTTCTTTCAACTGCTAAATTTTTGCTTTCTGTTTTCTTTTTTTCTAGAGAGATGTGGATAATTTGCCCTGCCTCCAACGCCTCTTCCTCAGCTTCAACAATATATCTAGGTATGTGGGAACTCCCAGCTCATTAATAGATAACTTGTCTGTGTGGGCTCTAGCGCTTTGAGATTGTCAATGCCTGGAGAGTTTTACTGTCCTGAAAGATTGTACATTTGAAAATGAAGGACCGCCCATGACTAAGTTCTTTGTTGAGAAAAGGAAGCTCTTGTGTTTTCTGTCTCTGTTGCTAAAGATGATGCAATTAGCAAAATGAGGCCTTTCTGTAGTCACGCTGACGGGCTGTGTGCAGCCAGGGCGGCCGTCAGTGAGGATTTGCTGTCCTTTGTTTGACAGCCACTGCCTTAGTCAGTTGAATCAGTTTCTTTCATAAATCACCATCTGCAGTTTGTCCTGCCACTGAGCAGTTTTGATAAAGCAGGCTGTATTGGACACTGGGCTGCATGGGAATTAGGCTGTGCCTGCCTTCTAAGTGAGTCTCCGCTTAGAGTGAGTGTTGCTAAGAGAAAGTCGTTACAACATACAAATGCACACGTTTGCTTGTTGTCCTTATATCATGATGTCTCATCCAGTGTTAGGGTGGGAGGCTACCGAACTGGGGAGACTGAGGCCGCCTTCCCAGTGCAGAAGACCGCCCTGTTCACTGTGTGGCTCTTCTTTCTCCTTCCCTCTATCTCTGTTTAAACTTGACTCTATAACTTTCCCTCTACATTTTAGTTTCTCTTCAAGGCTGTTCTCTGGATTTGCATTTGTGCAAGCATGACCTGCGCTTCTGAGGACCAGAATTCTCTGTATGTTTCTGGCCACATCCTTTCTCTGCCCAGCTCATACCTACACTTAACCTCACCTTCCTATCTTGTACCTCCAAACGAAAACAGTTACTTCCAGATGGTGAGCATTTTAGAGGATGGTATTTCAGAAGTGCCCTTCAACCCTCCTTCCTTTTTTCCTCAAGTTTTCTGAAGGGCTTTCCATGTTCTCTCAGTCTGTATCCTGCTTTTCTAGCTTGGGGGGGGGCAGTTCTTTTGTTGGCATTGGTTTCCTTCAGGGTATTTTTACCTAAAGACTGTCAAGGCTCTGGAGACTATTCACCGTTTAGGCTGCTGCAGACCTCTAGATCTCCCCAGTCTTCAGTGAACTCACTCTGAGTTCCTGTGAGCACCTAAAGAGATGTGTTTGCTTATGCACAGATTATGCTCCTCCCAGGCACCAGCTCCCTGAGCCCCTGTACTCTAGGGTGGTAAGGAGCTCACTTTGGTTGCTCACATACTGGAAAACTTTCTTTCAAAGTCTGGAGGGGTCACCAGCAAAGTAAGATTAATGGGTGTTTTTCTTGGAAAAGAAAAGCAAAAGCAAAATTTCCTAAGAAACTAAGAAATAAGTACACAACATTGCAAGGCTTTGGTCCCTCTCCCCCACGTTTCTCTTTGTTTCTCCATAGGCTGAGCTATAGATTTTCTTTATTGGGTTTCCACCTGATCTGTTTTAGGGGCAGAGTGGGTCTGTCTATGGCCTAGAGGTTATGTATTGTGAATGTGGTGGGTCTGGGGAAGAAAAACCTCATGGAGAGCAAGCCTTGAACACATTTGTGTAAACATTCCTTAACCTAGAAGTGTGTCAGCCAGCTGTGCTGCAGAGCGCTAGAGACCACCTTTCATGTTAAGTCAGTGCTTTTTCTGGACTCCATGCTCTGCTTAAAGGAGTTGCCCAGCTTTCCAGTCTTGTGTTCCTGGGGAGCAGAGGTCACAAGAGAAGCAACAAAGTGAAGGCACATGTTATAGGAGCTTGTAGTCCTCTGTGTGGAGACGCCAGCTGCACCTGCAAATGATGCTAGTGATGGCTATTTAGAGGACGAAACCTATTGAGCCTTGCTGTTGTAGGACTTCCTGGGTTTTTGCTAGGTTGTTGGAATCTTTTAATTTTTATTTCTTTAATATTAGTTACAGTTTGTTAACTTTATATCCCTGCTGTATCCCACTCCCTCTTTCCCTCCCAATCCCACCCTCCCACCCTCATCTCCTCCCTGTCCCTTTCCAAGTCCACTGATAAGGGAGAACCTCCTCCCCTTACATCTGATACTGGTTTATCAGGTGTCTTCAGGACTGGCTGCAAAGTTTTCCTCTGTGGCCTAGCAAGGCTGCTCCTCCCTGGGGGGGGGGGGGTGTCAAAGAGCCCGCCATCGGTTGTTGGAATCTTAATAGTCCATTAGCATCAGTTCTTAGATGCCTTGTGGAAATACAGAAACTTCCAAAATGAGATTTCGCATGGAATTCAGAGAGCTCCAACATGGGGAAAGCAGGCCCTTCTGTTGAATGCTGGGTTAATGGTGAACAATGAACAGGCCTGTGTTGTAGCTTCCTGAAGAGAGCAGAACAATGCTGTGAGTTCTTTCAGCAAGCATGGAAGATACTGTTAGAGGATGACCCTCATATCCCATGTCACTTCTTCAGTACACGGTGCTTCTGTTAAGTACCCTAGGCATGCTCATGGTCTCACGGGGAAGGCACAGAAGGAGATAGCCTGTGTTAGTAACACCATAGTGCCTGTGTTGGGCTTAGTTCTATGGAGGGACAACAGGAGAGCACAGAGATAAACGCCCATCTGCTGCTGAGTGCGAAGTGGCTCGGCTGAGTTCTAGGTGGAGAATAGGACAGTAAAGGATGCAGGTGGCTCATATGACTCAGGTCCACACTGTGGGAACCCTCCCTTCCTCATCCCGCACCAACCCCATACAAAGATTTAAGTGAATAAGAATGGCTTATATATTTGAATGTGTAGGGAGTGGCATTAGGAAGTGCCTTTCTGGAGCAGGTGTGGCTTTGTTGGAGGAAGTCTGTCATTGGGGGTGGGCTTTGGGGTTTCAGAAGCTGAAGCCAGGCCCAGTGTCTCTCTTCCTCCTGCCTGCTGGTCTGCTAACATAAACTCACAGCTACCTCTCCAGCACTGTCTGCTTAAGCGCCACCATGCTTCTTGCCATGCTGATAGTGGAATATAAACCTCTGAATATAAGCAAGCTACATTAAATTAAATGCTTTCTTTGAGTTGCCATGGTCATGGCGTCTCTTCACAGCAACAGAACTAAGACAATTTATTTCCTCTATACAAGCTTATTTGAAAGTCTCTGTAGATTTAGATGGTAAGTTCAAGAGGGAGGGAGCATATCTGATCTGTAGCTGGGCTTCTTTAGGATGTGCACATACAGTAAGGAAACTTGCCTCCTGGGAGTGGAGGGGCCCTGTTGACCTCAGCCATCAGAACATACTAGAGCCCCATCCTTCCCTCAGTTTCTTTTCCAGAATGGCTTGGACAGTCTACTAATATTTGCTCCCAACACTTGCTCTCACTGTTCTAAGAAATCTGAGGTTCTGATGATGACTTGAAATGTAATGCTTTTTCTCCAATGTCTATATCAGTAATGTGAACGTGGTGGTTTGACTAGGTGTGGCCCCCACAGACTCGTGTGTGTGAATGCTTGGCCCACAGGGAGTGGCACTCTTAGAAGATACGGCCTTGTTGGAGGAAGTGTGTCACGGTGGGGGTGGGCTTTGAGGTCTCCTATGCTCAATCTGGCCCGAGTGTGGCATTCACTTTTGCTGCAATCCAGATGTAGAACTCTCAACTCCTCCAGTATCACGTCTGCCTGCACACTGCCATGTTTCCTGCCATGACGATAATGGAATAAACCTCTGAGCTGTAAGCCAGCCCCAATCAAATATTTCCCTTTATAAGAATTGCCATGCCCATCTTGTCTCTCCACAGCCATAGAAACCGTAACTAACACAGAAGTTGGTACCGAAAGTCAGGTAGTGCTCGCTAAGCCTGCTGGGCTTTTGTTTGAAAGAATGTGGACTTTGGTTCTTGGGATCACAAAGCAGTTGGACTCTAGTGGGGAGCACGGGAGACAGTGGTGCTCAGAGTGGTTTGAGCTGTGGGGACGCAATTCTGAAACTGGGTCAACAGCTTTCAGAGAAGAGTATTACTATGTAGCCTAGAGGTCATTTTTGTGGTGTACTGGTGAAGAATGTGGCTGCTTTTCCTCCTGGTCTGAAGGAAAGTCTACCTGGCCCTAAAATGAAGAGTCTGGATTAACTGCACTGGAAGAGGATATCTCAGAGCATTCTAATATTGCCTCTGCTGTGTGGTCATTAGTGGCCACTCTTGTGCGGATCTACAAGGAAAATCGGCAAGCTGAGCAAGGGAAAATACAAAACATATAGGTTAAGGAGAAAAGGGCACTCCTGTGCTGAAATGAAAGAAAATTCTGGTGTTAAATGGATAAAGGGAGTGGCGAGCTCAGGAAAAGATCCCACTCAGCTCAGCTTCCAATCTGTGAAAAGAAATTGAGGAAATCTTAGGTCTAGGTGTTGTGGCACCTTCAATCCCAGAACTCCAGAGGCAGAGGCAGGCTGATCTCTAAGTGCAAGGCTAGCCTGGTCTACAGAGCAAGTTCCAGGACAGCCAAACTTAGATAATAAAAGAAACTGTGGAAACAAGGAAGCTGGTGAAGATGTAATTGGTGAGAGGGCCATATTCCAGCCCCAGCAAGCTGGTAAAACCTGGCTGCTTCAGCCTTATGATTCTGGATTTCAAGTCAAGATAGAAAAGGGATTATGGAATTTTTCTCCAAAATTAAGGAAAGCCATTGAGGCCAGTCATGTGGCAGGGGGGTCCCTGAATGGAGGCCTAGAAAGGCCAATGCATGAAGCTGTGAAGTGAAGCCTGGATTGTCTTGGAGACTCCCAACATGTAGGAGATGCCAGAGCTGTGGTATACCTGCAGAGGAGAGCCTTTAGCAGGGAGTGGGGCCAGCTCAAGAGAGAGAAGTGTGCTGCAGTCAACAAGGCCGAAAGGAGTTGGAGGACTGAAGAGGCCTTTGACATCAGACATGGAGATGCAAAGTCTGGAGTGTGCCCAGCTGGTTTTCAGTCTTGCTTTGGTCCAGTATTCCATCACTATGCTCCTTTCCCTACGTTTTGGAACTGTAATGTATATTCTGTGCCATTGTATGTGATCTGCTTTTTTGTTTTGATTTTGATTTTCAATACAGTTAAGAGATTGAATGAATCTTAGAAGAGACTTTGGACTTTTAAACAGGTTTAGGCTGTTATAGACTGTGAGGAGTTTTGAAGTTGGACTGAATGCATTTCTGCATTATGTTATGCTAAAAGCCTGTGGGGCCAGGGAATGGCATGCGGTGGTCTGAATAGACATGGCCCGCATAGGCTCCTGGGTTTGAAGGCTTGCTCCATAGGGAATGGCACTATTAGGAGGTGTGGCCTTGTTTGAGGAAGCGTGTGACTGAGGGGGTGGGCTGTGAGATCTCATATGCTCAGTGTAGGCCTAGTGGGGCACTCATTTTTACTGCCTACCAATCCAGATGTAGAACTCTCAGCTTCTCTAGCACCACGTCTGTGTGCGAGCTGCCATGCTTCCTGCCATGACAATATTGGCCTAAACTTCTGAATTGTAAAGCAATAGAAAGCAATAGAAACCCTAACTGTGACAGTGAGGTATGTCCATCTTGCTTTGCAGCCAATCTCAAGGGCTCTTTCATCTTGCAAGCCTGGAGCTCTATATTCACAAATATTCCCTATCCTCAGCCATTAGCAACCTCTGTTTTACTTTTTGTCTCAGAATTTGATTGCTAGAGGGAGGTCCATCACATGAATGAAATCTTACAGTGGTTGTTTTTTTATGTGCAGCGTATTTTATTTAGCATAATGTACTCAAGGTCATCTATGTTACTATGTGTCAGAATTTCTTTCTGGATTTCTCTCTTCTGAATCTGATGAAGACATACATGGCTATGTCTGAATACTCATGTATTCTTGGCATCGTACAGAATACACTAGAAGAGGGAGCTTTCAGAACGGGCCTGGCCTCCCTTTCCATTCTCAGTTTTTCCCACAGCGCACAGCATCCTATCCCACCTAGCCCCTTAAAGACATCCCATGTCTCTGCTCAGTCCTTGTGTCTACCATGACGTCACCTCTGGCAACTGCCTTTTCATTTCTCCTCCCTATCAGAAAACCTTGAGATCATCCTGTACCTCTCAGATTAAATGTCGCTAGGAGTTCGTATGCTAAACACAGTGTTTGGAGTTACTTTTTGTGGGTTCTAATTCCATAGACCCCCCTAGCCTCAATTCTGTAGTTTTAAACCTAGTGCAAGAATTCACAGGTAAAGCAAGTAACTAGACCTGACTTGAAAGTCCCACTGGTCTGTGTTTGCAAACTCAAGTCAGAACATATCCACGGATGCTGCAACCAGCTTGGTTCTTTAGGATGAGGAACTGAGACAAGAGAAAACACCAGAGACCCCTTTGCACTCTATGGGAAATGCTGCTTCAGGAACATTTTCTACTTTTGTTTGCAAGTGGATATCCGTGTGTGTGTGTGTGTGTGTGTGTGTGTGTGTGTGTGTGAGAGAGAGAGAGAGAGAGAGAGAGAGAGAGA
>NW_026596039.1:21907764-21911343 GCF_907164565.1 Psammomys obesus | reverse complement strand
GTTTGCAAGTGGATATCCGTGTGTGTGTGTGTGTGTGTGTGTGTGTGAGAGAGAGAGAGAGAGAGAGAGAGAGAGAGAGAGAGAGAGAGAGAGAGAAGGGGGCATGTAGGTACCCATCATAGGGGTCAGAAAAGGGCATCCATCCTCTGGAACTGGAGTTACAAGAAGTGAGCCACTTAATGTGGGTGCTGGAATCAAACTTGGATCTTTTGCAAGAGCATTTAGTGCTCTTCACCACTGAGCCACGTCTTTAGACTCACTCTTTGAAGACAATCACAGTGTTCTCGGCACAGTGTTCTTTCACATTTACATTTTATTATGGGCAGCGGCGTGCAGTACAGCATCCGTGTGGAAGTCAGAGGACAACATGCTGGATGAGTGTTTGCCTCCCACCATGTGGTCTTGGGGATTGAATTACCAGGCTTGGTGGCAGGTGGCTTTACCTGCCTTTACCCTGACATTGAAACTTCTAATCTAGGCTTCTATTTTGGCTTTTGAGGATGCAGTGCTGTTAGAAACCATCTAATATGGTAGGAGAAGCAGCTTAGCGGTTCAGAGCACTGGCTGCTCTTCCAGAAGGCTCTGTTTGGATTCCTACAAGCATCTGCATCTTCAGGGCATCCACCATCCTCTCCTAACCGCTGCAGGCACCGGCCATGCGTGTACACGTGATGCTCTCACACTGGTTTATTTTAAAGAGAAAAATTCTAATAGCTGCTGTTAAGAATTGTAACTACTAATGATCACTTCGTGTGTGTGTGTGTGTGTGTGTGTGTGTGTGTGTTGCTGAGGCTAGATGGAGCTCAGGGCCTGCACATGCTGGGCAAGTACCAGATTTTCCTCTGTTATGGAAACTAACTTCACTTCATTCTCTTAGAACTCTGGGGTTTAATATTGTCTGTAAACATTTCTATAGATAAGTGAGCATTAGGAGTCAACTTCTTGGTATATCCTCTGCGTCTTTGTATTTGTACAGTTGTAATTTGGGTGAGGTTCTCTTTGAACTCTTAACAGCGTGTACTTCCATTGTGTCTTCTAATTCACTAACTTGTGTATGGAGTTGACTGCCAAGAAAAGCATCTAAGTGGTGTGAATAGAGACTAGAGGTTCATTCTTGCAGTTAGCAGGGAGCCCTGAAAGTCAGGTAATTTCCATCTGTAGCAGTCTTGCTTGAATGGGCTGTTGAGAATTTGAGAAATGTGGCCCTGTGGCTTTTCTTTACAGCAGCCCTCTCCTGCCCTATGATTCTGCTCTTTCTAATTTCAGCAGCTATCAAAAGTGGTGTTTTCTGAGGACAGTGTTTGTAAGCCCTACAGTTTATTGAAGGGTCAGAGTTTATGAAGTAGGCCCAGTTGAAAGAAAAGGAAGGAAGGAAGGAAGGAAGGAAGGAAGGAAGGAAGGAAGGAAGGAAGGAAGGAAGGAAAGAAGGAAGGAAGGAGCGAAATGAATAGAATAGAAAAGGAAAGAGAAATAAGATGACTGTAAGCCAGTGAGAAATCTGGGGGCCTCTACCAGGCCTGTTTGTTCTCTTATGTGGTTGCTGAAGCAGAGAAAGCACCTCTAATGTCCAGCATTACTTTTTTAAACCATTACTATATGCTTTCTTTTATTTTTTATTTTTACTACTGCATTTATTGTTTGGTTTTTATGTATTCTTTTTTAACATTTTTTATTTATTACAATTTATTCACTTTGTATCCCAGCTGTAGCCCCCTTCCTCATCCCCTCCCAAATCACTCCCTCCCTCCCTGTTCGCCCATGCCCCTTCCCCAGTCCACTGATAGGAGAGGTTCTCCCCCTTCCATCTGATCCTAGCCTACCAGGTCCCAAGCAGGGTATTAAAGCAGATGCTGAGACTCATAGCCAAACTATGGGCAGAGTGCAGGGAA
The DNA here is from genome assembly GCF_907164565.1 of Psammomys obesus. Taxonomy (NCBI): domain Eukaryota; kingdom Metazoa; phylum Chordata; class Mammalia; order Rodentia; family Muridae; genus Psammomys; species Psammomys obesus. Next base: position 21,909,454 of record NW_026596039.1, on the reverse strand, counting down.
TCTTATGAAAGAAGGGGGAGATAGAAAGACCTGGAGGGGACTGGAGCTCCACAAGGAGAGCAACAGAACCAAAAAATCTGGGCCCAGAGGTCTTTCCTGAGACTGATACTCCAACCAAGGACCATGCATCTATATAAACCTAGAACCCCTGCACAGATGTAGCCCATGACAGCTCAGTGTCCAAGTGGTTTCCCTAGTAAGGGGAACAGGGGCTGTCTCTGCCATGAACTCAGTAGCTAGCTCTCTGATCACCTCCCCCTGAGGGGGGAGCAGCCTTGCCAGGCCACAGAGGAAGACAATGCAGACAGTCCTGCCTTATTTTATTATCCTCCACTTTTGTCATGTCTTATCTGTAGTTATTTAAAATATTAATTCTGCTGGTACAAAAGTACATAAAAATGCTGCCCTGGGTTATAGGAAGGCATTCTGAAATGGGATGTGGCCTTGGGTATACTGTCCAGCTCCCCTGGAGAAAATGATGAGGTTAATTATTCCACAGTTGTGTTTTCAGTTCAGAGATCACCTGTCTTCAGCAGGTACCAATCGAGGATGTGCTGGACCTTCTCAACCAGCTTATAAATAAGCATATACAATTTTGAAGTCACACTGAATTTTCCAACTCCTTTTATTGTAGTTATAAAGGTTCATTTTCACGAGTTCAAATAAATTGAGGTGTTTTCTGAAAAGAAGCCTTCTTAAACTAAAATTAAATGAAGGCCCTGCTTGCTGGCTGTTTATACACCTTGCATCAGGCTGAATTCACACTTAAGAAGCTGAGAGGTTTGTAGCTATTCATGGCAATGAATTAGCATAAATGTCTGTATATTTATTTAGAAAGAGGCTCTTGTTATGTAGCTTAGGCTAGTCTTGAACTCGCTATATAACTAAACTGTTAAGTGTTAGGATTACAGATGTGTGCCACCATGCTGGCTTGGTTAACATTTTTAATACAATATTTTTATAGTCTTTGAAAATTTCATAGATGCAGGTAAAGCATTAATCACATTTACCCATAACTCCTCCCAGAATCACCCTAACCCCATCCCAATTTCCTGTCCCCTTGCTTTTTTTAATAACCCACTGAGTCTTATCTGTGTTTCCCCTTTACTGATGTATCTAGGGCCACTCACTGGAGTAAGACAACAGGGCAGGGGCCTAGACACCAGCCATTGGCCAGCCCTTAAAGAAGACTGACTCTCTGTCCTAGAAGCCATCAGCTGTCCATAGCTTACCAAGGGACAGAGCAGTGGTTCTCAGCCTTACTGATGCTGAAACCCTTTAATACAATTCTCATGTTATGGTGACCCCAAACTATAAAATTATTTTCTTTGCTATTTTCTTTCATAACTATCATCTTCCCACTGTTATGGACTGTAATGTGCATATCTGTGTTTTCTGACCATCTTCGGCAACCCCTGAGAAAGAGTTGTTAGACCCCAAAGGGCTGAGAACTGCTGAGGTATGGGCCTACAAGCCCCACCTTCCTCTATCTATAATATGGACTGGCTTGATCCTGCCACAGGTCTTGTGAAGCAGCTATAACTGCTGTGAATGTGTGAGTGAGTGGTCCCTGGCATTCCAGTCTTCCCTGACCTGTGGCTCTGACAATCTTTCTAGTTCTTCCATGATGGTGCCTGAGCTTGGTGTGTGTGTGTGTGTGTGTGTGTGTGTGTGTGTGTGTGTGTGTGTG
>NW_026596039.1:21903545-21907754 GCF_907164565.1 Psammomys obesus | reverse complement strand
GTGTGTGTGTGTGTGTGTGTGTGTGTGTGTGTGTGTGTGTGTGTGTGATATGTAGATGTCCCTTTGTAGATGAGTAAACACCGACACTTATTCTCTGTTCTTTGGCCAGTTTTGAGTTTCAGGTTAACTTCTGTCCACTGGACAAAGAGGCTTCTCTGGCGAGGTCTCAGAGCTGGGTATAGAGATCTGAATTTAGAGGGCAGATTGACACTGTGTTCATTTAGCAAAATATTAGTGTGCAGGTTCACCCTTAATGCCCATGAGCTCCCCATCCAGTTGTTGGCCAGATTTGCAGTCGCAGGCATACTTTTGTTGTTGTTGTTTTGTTTCCCCGCGGAACGGGCTTTAAATCTAACAGGAGTGTGGTTATCCTCATGTGGTTGCCGTTATCACAGTCTGAGGCATTTGTCATCGTAGCTCACAGGGTTCACTCGTGGGTAAGACTGTTGATGACTTTCCCCTGGCAGCGTGTGTAGCACAGTCCAGGTACGAGAGCTAGCCGTCAGGAATTGGCCCATTTGATTTTCCTATGTGTTGTGATCAGAATGTGTGGTGTCTTCAGCAATAGGGCCTTCTCAAGTTCTAGTGGCAACCAAGAGAAGGTGCCGTAGTCTGTTTTGGTTTGTTTTGGGATTTCTCAGACACCCTTGACCAACAACTTGAAGGAAGGTATCCCATACTGGTGCTGTACTCCTTTTCCTACTTCAGACACATGCTCATCTGTGTTCATAGCTGCCCTCCTCCTAATAGCTAGGACATGGAAACAATCTAAATGCCTATCAGCTGATGAATGGGCAATAAAAATGTGATACCTATACACAATGGAAATTTATTCAGCTGTAAATAAAAATGAAATCATAAAATTTGCAGCCAAGTCGATGGAACTGGAGAATTTTGTATTAAGTAAAGTAACCCAGACCTAGAAAGACAAATGCGGCCTGTGTGGATCCCAGCACCAAGTCCTTAGATAAGCTTGTCTAACTTGGAGGACTTTGAGAATTTAGTAAACTAAAAATGGACCATTGGTGATCATGGGAGGAGAAAAATCTCAAGGGAAAGGGTTAGTAGAACACAGGTGATATAAAGGTAAGGAGGGAATGAGAGAAAGAATCGCTAACACTAAAGATATTTAAAGAAGCCATAGAGAAACTCTCTCTGTCTGTCTGTCTGTCTCTCTCTCTCTGTGTGTGTGTGTGTGTGTGTGTGTGTGTGTGTGTGTGTGTGTATGCATGTGTATGAGAGAGGGAGAGACAGAGACAGACACAGGCACAGACACAGAGATGAAGAGAGATTTTAATTTTCTTACCCTATATAGTACACAAGGGATAATGACATTTCGGAAGCTGTAAGTTGAATTGACATTTTTTTTCATTTAAAAATAAATTTTATTAGTGTTAAATGAAAATAATGACTTGCATATTCACATTTTTTCATGTCTCTCAGTATATTATAAACAGTAAAGCCACCAATATTATTCTCATGATTAAGAGATAGTTCATTTTTTTCCTTACTTTTTTTTTTAATTCTTTATTATTTATACTTTATTCACTTTGTATCCCCCCCTGTGGTTCCCTTCCTCTTCCCGTCCTAATCCCTCCCTTCCTGCATGCATGCCCCTCCCCAAGTCCACTGATAGGGGAGGTCTTCTTTTCCTTCCTTCTGATCCAAGTCAAGTAGGTCTCATCAGGAGTGGCTGCATTGTCTTCTTCTGTGGCCTGGTAATGCTGCTTCCCCCTCAGGGGGAGGTAATTAAAGAGCAGGCCAATCAGTTCATGTCAGAGACAGTCCCTGTTCCTATTACAGTGGAACCCACTTGGATACTGAACTGCCATGAGCTACAACTGTGCAGGGGTCTTAGGTTATCTCCATGCATGGTCCTTAGTTGGAGTATGAGTCTCAGGAAAGACCCCTGTGCTCAGATTTTTTGGTTCTGTTGCTCTCCTTGTGGAGTTCCTGTCCTCTCCAGATCTTACTGTTTCCCACTTCTTTCATGAATTGACATTTTTAAAAGCAATGATTTATCAAAGACCCTCTGAGGTTTTGTTAATGTGAAGGTTCTAAAATTTACATAGAAGTTTTTTTTGTGCATATTCTTAAAAGGAAGGCCCTTTAGCTTAAAATTATTGTGATTAAGTATTGGGTAGCTTTTTTCTTGGTTCAGAAGCAAACAAGTATGATTTCCTTCTTAGTTTTTCTAAAAAACAGAGAGAAATCAAAGGTATATTCAGAAACAAATTTAAGGTATAATTAGATTAAACCCACAATTTAAAAAGCAAACTCAAGATAACTATGAGGAACAGTCCTGAGTGGTTCACCTCTTGTAGCAGTGATTTTGTAGATGCATTGTGGAAACACTGCCAAAGGCAAGATGAAGCCCTTAGTGTTGGAACGAAACCCTCACTGCTGTGATGTGGCCACTTGACACAAAGGCAAGCAGACAAGGGCGAAGCGTTGAAATGGCCGACACAGTAGTCGGCTGACTTGAGCATTTGCTCCTGTGGATGGTCAACTACGCCAAGCCCCGTGTGGCCTTCCAATTGCAGGACTTTGCAGTTGGGTTCCAGGGAGGGAAATGTGCTTCTTTTTACAGTCAAAACTCAGATCCAAATGGAAAGAATGGTTTTCATTCTATGGAAACACAACCCCAAATGAAGAAATGCTTTCCTCTTTCCTTCCTCTACACTCAGCCTCACAGAGCACAGGGCGCCCAGGCAGTCCATGTTACTGTTCACGTCACGCCAGGCACACACAGGCTGACCGCTGTTGTCACTTGAGTGAATGAGTAAATAAGGCTGAATTGAATCTGATGCTCCCAATATTCCTAAATAACTTTTACAAGTGTGTTTGAGTGTTTCCCCACACCTGTGTTTTATGATGTTTTTCTGGGGCCCACAGAGGCCATAAGAAGCCTCTCCTGCATTTCATGGCTCTTTTGGTGGCTTCATTCAGCAAATTCTCTCATGTGGCTGTCTCAGGATTCAGTCCCTCTATGTTCTGTGTGGCCACAGCCCAGCATGTAAATCTGTTCAGAAGTAAATAGGACAAAGACGCTAAGTTAGAATTGGGGTGCATTCAGTTCGCTTTGTTGTTCACAACGATCCCAACATCTTCCACACCCAGAGTTTCTTCAGTGCTTTAAGCTGTCAGTTGCATACTTTTTGAACTTTTGAAAAGATTTAAATTTCTTTCTTGGAGAGAACTGACACCTTATGGTAGCTCTTGAGTTCTCTGTTAAAGGGAAGCGAGCACTGTCAGTATGTGATGGTCTGACCTGGAGGAGAAGTGACTTGCGCACTGCCATAGGCCCTGGCGTCCTGCCTCTGACTACCATGTTCTCCTTGGTGCTCTTTTTCCCCTCAATATGTGTTTCATATTTTATTGCTTATTTTCTGGTCGGGCAACTTATAAGGAATTGTGTTTTGGGCATTCCACAATGTCAAAGCATTGGCGTGAGTGTGGGTAATGTTGCCTTACTTAGAAGTACCAAGTGCCTGCTGCTTAACCTACTGAAGTATCAGCTTTGATTCAGCTGAGACTCACATTATGAATGTTTAGAGTTGTTTTTAATTGAATAGGGCAGATCTAGAGTGATACTTATTCTAGAACTAGGTGATACATTTTCAAATACATATTTGTGCTATTCTTACATTAAACACAGGGTTTCTGGATCCATGGGAGAGACAATTATTTACCCTTGTTGTTTTCCATGCTCTGTTTTGCCCTATGGGGCTATATGATAAAGGCTTATGCCAGCTACATGAATGAGGAAGGACTTCAGTACATGGCAGAGCCCCGCGTTATTAGCCCCAGAATTTATATAGGAGCTGTTTACACATCTGTACCTTCTCTCCAGAGATGAAAAAGAAACAGTGGAAAGGAAAGAGGGATGAGGAAGGCCAACCAACCTTATCTTCCTAGCATAAATATATCCTGAGGTGAACGGGTTGAAGTCTTAGCCTTTGGAATGTAAGTGAATGGCTCCAGATTTTATTTCTGTTTGAAGTGTAAACACATAGCTCTGGGAAATAAATTTCTAGATTATTCTCTGTTTAATCACCCTTTCTAGCCTCTACCACACAGGAACATGGAATCATCTTCTGTGATCATCCTGTGCTTGAGGACAGGTGGCACGCTAGTGCGTAATCCGGATATTCAGTGAAGTTCCTTCCCTCCTTCCCTCCTTCCCTCCTTCCCTCCTTCCCTCCTTCC
>NW_026596039.1:21891844-21903535 GCF_907164565.1 Psammomys obesus | reverse complement strand
TCCTTCCCTCCTTCCCTCCTTCCCTCCTTCCCTCCTTCCCTCCTTCCCTCCTTTCCTCCTTCCCTCTTTCCTTCCTTCCCTCTTTCCTTCCTTCCCTCCTTCCCTCCTTCCCTCCTTCCCTCTTTCCTTCCTTCCTTCCTTCCTTCCTTCCTTCCTTCCTTCCTTCCTTCCTTCCTTCCTTCCTTTCTCTCCTTCCCTCCTCTCCCTCCCTCCCTCCCTCCCTCCTTCCTTCCTTCCTTTCTTCCTTTCTTCCTTTTTCTTCCTTTTGGTTTTTTAGAGACAGGGTTTCTCTGTATAACCCTGGCTGTCTGGACTCACTTTGTAGACCAGGCTGGCCTTGAACTCAGAGATCCATCTGCCTCTGCCTCCCAAGTGCTGGGATTAAAGACATGTGAAATTTCTTCACTCTGTCTAGAATGCCGTTGTCTCCTAGTTCCAGGTGGTCTATAGATGCTCTTGATCTCACAGCTCCTCAACAGTTACATTTTGCAAGGGCTTGTGGCATCGGGCTTGATACTCAGGCAGCTACCCAGAGACCCGTTTATGGGGTCCTGGGTTTCCTCTGGATGCTGACTCTTCTTCGCTACCCACCCCCATACCCCAGTACTCCCAGCAGACCCAGAAGCTGCTCTGTGTTTCATCTTGCTAGTGAGACCTCTGGTCTCTCTTTGGATCCACTGCCAAGTGCATCCTGTGGTCTGGAAAGTGTCTCCAGGCAGAAGTCAAGGTCAATGTGACTTTCATATTCTCTCTCTCTCTCTCTCTCTCTCTCTCTCTCTCTCTCTCTCTCGGGCCCGGGCTCTATACCATGTCTTATTTAACACTTGGATTCTCTTTTTCTCCTGTTTTATAGCAGTTTATATTGTGATAAAAAGCCTGATATCATTGTGACTAAAACTGCAATTCTGTTTCTCAGGTTTTCAAACTGCTGACAGGACATTATCTTTGCCATTTGCTCATCTGTACCCATAGGCCATGAATTCCTTATAAATCATGAATAAAACATTGATCCATTATCTCAGATCTAGTGATACAGTCTAATCTTTAACTGAAAGACTGGCCTTTCTGTCCGAACCTTCCTTATAACTGAGATGTACAGATGCAGGAAAGGACTAAAACTATACTCTAGATTTTCAGATGCTACCCAGGTGTCAGGTAGAGGTCAGACAGCCCTGTACTTGAGTCTTCATTACTTTACCTCCCTATAGAAACAGCGTCATACACTGTCATTGAGTTTTCCCTAATCTTTATTGAAGAGAACAGCGGAGTTAAGTGGGCAGACTCCGAAAGGGCAGCATGGTGCTGCTTGGGCGAGAGAGCATGTGTTCCACTGCTTGTGATGGAAGCGCAAACACTGCTTTGTAAGCTATGTAGGAATAGACTTCCCAAGAATCGCTGCTGACTTGAGGTTCGGTAATCCCAGCCTTTAACCTCTGCTCTAAGTTTTGAATCAATTGAAGAGCCACTGGAGTCAAGACAAATGGCATTCAAAATAACAGAATGTAATGTTGATACACATAATCAGGATCTTTTTTTATGTTTGTTTGTTTGTTTGAGATAGGGTCTCTCTACTGAGCCTTGGCATATCTTGGCTATGTAGACCAAGCTGGCTTTGAACTCACAGAGATCTGCCTACCTCTGCCTCCAGAGTGCTGGGATTAACAGTGTACACTTCCACGACTGGCTTTTAAATTTTGATTTAATGTATTTGTGTGTGTGTGTGTGTGTGTGTGTGTGTGTGTGTGTGTGTGTGATCTGTGCAAGTGCCTATATCTATGTGGGGGTTGGGGGTGGTCTACACAAAGGCCATACAAGGGCATCAGATCAGTAAGAGCTAGAGTTCCAAGCATTTGTGGAAAGCCTGGTTTATTACCTGGATACTGGGATCAGAACTGTAGTCCCCATAATTATGCAGCAAGCACTCCTAACTGCCATAGCATCTCTCCAGTCCACCACAATCAGGCAGTATATCTTTTCAAACAGAGTTTTGCTCACACCATTGCTGGAAGAGAGGAGCTGGAAGGTAGGAACCATTTTTTTCTAGGAAGGGCAGAGTTACAGCTCTGGTACCAATGGTTGAGAAAAGACAGAGAGAACTGAGGGCTCTTCTGCGTACAGTGGGCCCTCCAGTGGGACATGTCTCCAGTGGGACATGTCACATTTGTCTCTTTGAGGAGGTTTTCTTAGAAGAAGGTGTGTCGATTTCATTGCTATGAAGAACTAGCAGAGAAATCAAAGGAGGGTTAGTTTGACTTATGGGTTCTTGAGTTCCAGTGTCTTTTGGCCCAGTTGCTCTCAGGTTGTGGTTAGCTCAGTATATCATTGCCAGAAGTGCCTGGTGGAACTCTCTCAAGTTCCTGGCCGCTTGGAAGGAGAGGGGAAGGTGCAGAGATAGCACACACTCCTAAGGCCTGCCTTCTCCACACAGGTTACACCTTTTAAGGTTTCCACTGCTCTTCTAGTGCTCTTTTGAGCTGGGAATTCAGGCCTGAGGTCAGAACCCTTGTGTCCTAGTCACCTCTCAAAGGCCTCTGAATACCATTGCCTCAGGGACCAGATCTATACACCGCAGCTTTTTGGTAGCATCAAACATCCGAACTCTAAAAAGGCTGTGCGCACAGGCTAGGGATAGTTAGAAGGCTGGTTCTTCACTCTTTCATCTTCGTCTTTAGTATTAATGGTGGCTCTAATGTGGTGCTGAAACCTGACCTGTCCAGGAAGGAAAATAATTACCCAATCTTGTGGAGTACTTGACTTGGTTAAAACAGGGAGCACTACTTTCTCCTTTAAAATGCTTTCATGCTGGATGGTCTTTGGGGAGCACACCTTTAACCCCAGCATTGGAGAGGCAGAGGAAAGCGGATCTTTATGAGTTTTGGTCAGTTTGGTCTACATACTGAGTTCTGAGCTAGCAAGGGCTATGTAGAGAGACCATGTCTCAAAACACAAAATGTGCACACACACATACACACACACACACACATACACATACACACACACACAGAGGCATGCATGAACTTCTCCCTTGTGTGCAAATACAGTAGGTGAAGGAACTTCTGGATTCTTGCGTTGAAGGGAAATCTAACAGCTTTGTTTATCCTGAGCGCATGAAAAGCTATCCCAGTGACCTAATTATAAATGCCAAGTTCTGTAAGGATGGCTCAAAACTTTCAGCTAATCTCTGAGAACTGTTTTGGTGTTTAAAAAATACTTTTTATTTTATAAAAGCATACATATTTATGGTGTGCAACTTGAGATGTAGAGACATTCTGTCATAATTAGCTTCATGTCAACTCACACACCCAGGAAGAAGGACTCTCAACTGAGGCATTACCTTCATTAGGTTGGCCTGTGTGCATGTCTGTGGGGCATTTTCTTAATTGCTATTTGATGTAGGAGGCTTGAACCCACTGTGCACGGCGCCATCCCTGGGCAGGTGGGCCTGGGCTGTATCAAAGAGCAAGCTGAGCAGCCATGGGGCCTCTGCCTCAACTCTTTCCTCCAGTTCCTGCCTCGAATCCTGCCTGACTTCCTAGAATATAGGCCAAAGAAACCCTTTCCTCCCCAAATTTCTTTTGATAGCAGTGTTTATCACAGCAACAGAAAGGAAAGTGGGACATTTGCATATCTTATGAAATGACCAGATCAATTTGCACTTATGAAATGACCAGATCAATTTGCACTTTTCACACATATGCTACAGTATTATTAAACAGAACCAGCATGCAGTACGCAGATCTCACGCCTGCTAACAGAAAGGTGGATCTGTTGAGAACCCTTCCTCTCACCGATCCTGCCCCAGCTCCTTGTAATCTCCATTCTGTTAAATGCTTTTATAAAGTCAGCTGTTTCAGATTCCACATATAAGTGAGAGAAAATAGATTTGTCCCTCTGTCTCTGGCTTATTTTCCTCAGTCCAATGTCCTCTAGATTTATTCCTGTTATTGCAAAGGACAAGATTTCCTTCTGAGGTGGACTAGGATTGTGTTGTGTGTATATATATACCTCACATCTTCTTTCTTCGTGTCTGGGTGTGTAGGTGCCTACGTACATGCATGTAAGAGTGCACATGAATATACATGAACATACATACATATACCATCTATATGCACATGAATGGCACAGGGCAACCCTCAGATATTGCTCATTAGGCATTGTCAATCATACCACGTTTCTTTATCCATTCAGCTGTCGATAGATGCTGAAGTTGGTTCCATATTGTACCTGCTGTGAGTAGTGTAACCCTGGGCCTGGAGACAGCATGTCTCTTCACATTGTCATTTCATTTCCTCTGGATAGAAAATGGGGTTGCTCAGCCAAGCATGGTGGCACAGGCCTGTGATCCCAGCACTTAGGAGACAGAGGCAGGTGGATTTCTGTGAATTCCAGGCCAGCCTGGTGTACAGAGTGAGTCCAGGACAGCCAGGGCTCTGTTACACAGAGAGACTGTCTCACAAAAGCAAGTAAACAAACCTAAAAAGGGATTGCATGCTCATGGAGGAGCTCATGCTCACGGAGGAGCTCTTTTCTTTTAAGCTGCTCCCCACTGTTTTCTATATTGGCTATGGTGACTTAATCCTGCCAACAGTATGCTGCAGTGTAAGAAGGTTCCCTTTCTCGATGTACTGCTTTTCCATCACTGTGACCACAATATCTGACAGAAACAAATTAAGGAAGGAGAGATTCACTTAGGCTCAGGACTTCTGAGGGTTTGGGCCCCTGTGGTGAGGAAGCCAGACTGCTGAGGCATTGGTGTGGCAGGGACCCTTCAGGTCACAGTAGACTGGGAAGCAGAGAGCAAGAGAACTGCCAGTTGCAGTGGACCTCGGGGAAACACGCCGTAGTGGCCTGCTGGGCAGCGGGACCCAACCTTCAGAATGGGAGCCTGTGGGACACGTGTTCTCGCTGACACCCTCCCATCATGTTTTGATGTGGCTGTTCTAACAAACATGGTGAGATAGTGTCTCTCACTGTGTTTTCAGTTGGAATTTCAGTATGATGTGTGTGTGTGTGTGTGTCTGCCTGTTGACTGGTTGCATACATGCTTTTGAGAAATGTATATTTAAATTTTTTTTTTTTTTTCATAAAACTTTTCACAGCTTGTTAGCCTTTTGTTGGCACAGGGACCTTGAGTGTGCTCCCAGTTTTTCATAGGGGCTGAGTCTGGAGAATCCTAAGATACAGAGGGAAGTTGACCTTTGCCCAGGGCTGTGGCCAGTGTCCTCTGCTGCACCCTTTCCCGGCTCAGTACAGTCTCTTCCCCACTTCTTTTCTCAAAGAACTTGTTTTTACTCCAGCCAGTTGTTGATGACCTTTCTTTTAGTAAAACACCAAAGGTGACATGGGTGAGAATGGCAGGGATTGGATGTACGGGTTTTCTTTCCTACAACTGTATGATCGAGTCACAGAGAACACAGCGCACCCCGTGTGGAAGGCATCAATGTGGCAGGCTGTAGGAAAGCTGGCTCCATGCGTACCAGTGTGCCCCTTCAGGGCTCTGAGGTGAAGAACATTCAGTCTGGCAGGAAGTTTCTGAAGAACTGAATGTTCAAACTTTCTGAACCATCAGCATTCACCTCAGGGGGAAGCTTGATAGACGTTCCAATGGCCAAGCCCCATCAGAGACCTCCTGGACCACAGTAGCCATTTTCTGGAGATCCTGGTGGCTCAAGGGCACATTTGGGAGGCGTTGCTGCAGAGGGTTTCAGGTGTCCTTAATTAGGCCAGGGAGCAGTTGGAAGTAGTCACCCTGGCCAAGGGCAAACAGGCAGCACAAAACACCCAGTCTTACAACTAGGGGTTGGAGTCAGCTTGCGGAGCAATTGCTGCAGGGAAGAAATTTGTTAGCAGGGAAGGGGAGCTGGCCAGCAAGATAAGAGGAGATCCTGGTGTGAGCACGTCTCTTCATTAATGACAGGGCCTTCTATTCACTAGCACTCAACTCTCCCCCCGTGTGTGTGTGTGTGTGTGTGTGTGTGTGTGTGTGTGTGTGTGTGTGTTCATGCACACCATATCCCCTCCTGTGCTCTCCTTCAGTCTCTTTCACCTCACAGAGCCATCTGTCTGCCTGACCTAGATAGGCAAGGCTCTGCTTCCTCCTCCGTGTGGGACACCTGCTCTCAGTGAGGACTGGCGTGCCAGGCCCGGGCTCCCAGCGACCCTGCTCAGGTGTCACTTCTCCCCGTGCCCTCAGGAGAGCGGGAGCCTGCTTGCTCACCCACTGTGTCCATCCTGTCGCTGAGGCACCAATGTGGATTCTGCCTTTTACAGCTGTGAACCAGCTGTTCAAACACATACTCCTGTAATGCTTTCTTCTCTAAATACGCTTTACACTCTAATAATTACACACACTTTATGGATCTTCCTAGTGACTTCATGTTTGCATGCATACCTGAGTATGAGTATGTGAGAGTATGACGTGAGTGTGAATGTGAGTGTATGAGAACATACGTGTGTACTTGAGTGCTGCAGTCAGGGAGCTGCGGGATCTGGCATCAAGGACAGTACCTGCCTAGAAGTACAGTCACCCTTGCCCTGGAGTCTTTGTTGTGTCTGAGTTGCAGACGTGGATCTGCTCGCTCTCTAGATCTCTCAGATCTCTGAAGGGTGGCGTCGTGATCACGTTAACAGCTTTCCCCTCTCACACAAACACAGTTTATGCTCAACTTTGCTGAAGATAGCATTTAGTTTAGTGTGAGGCACCACCCATTCTTTCAACTGAGAACTGTTAGACCAACCCCAAAGGGCTACTTGAGAGACAGACCTGAGGGGACTTATACTAAGAGTAGGTGCAGAGTTTTTGTTAGCTGACATTTTCATACACCCTTAGTGTTGATGATAATGTTACTTTAAAAGTACCAGCAATAAGAAGCAAACCGTAGGCTCTGCAGTCTAGTTGGAGAATAAAAATACAGGTAGAACCCACCTATCGTGAAATGAAGGCATCTCACTTTTCCTTGATTCCCGGCATGCGGTTTGCATTTTTTAGTCTATCTATCTGATTAGTTATGCACATCAGGTCATAATAGTTCTTGAATGGCATATGACCTTTTACACAACTATTAAGAATAGGATGAGAAAGTTCAGCGACAGGATAGACACAGTGGGTGAGCAGGCAGGCTCCCCGCTCTCCTGAGGGCACGGGGCGGGGGGGGGGGGGAGATAGAAGTGACACCTGAGCAGGGCCAGGTGGGACAGGTGGGAGCCCGTGCCTAGCACGCCAGTCCTCACTGAGAGCCTGAGAGCGGGAGGAGGGAGCAGAGCCTCGACTATCTAGGTCGGTTTTTATCAGCAGAAAGTTGTTTTTTTTTTTTTTTTTTTTTAATAATTAGACTTTTTTCTATCATCTCATCCAGAGTATTGCTTACAAAGTAATCTCATTTTTTCTGAATCAGTTTTTTGAGAAATAAGTTACATGAAATAAAATATACTCATTTAAAGCCTCATCTAATGATTTTTTACAGTGTCTCTACGCTATAACCATAACTATAGTCAGTCACTTAAGAGAGACGCCTAGATATTCAGCATTCTCTTTCACATCCAAGTGACTACAAATCCCTGCCAATTTCACAATCTTTTCATAGACCCTCTGCTCTTTATTCTCTGAACAACTACCATAGTTTTTACCATGTGAGGCCCTAACAACTTTTCACCTCCTACTGCAATCTAATTTACAACTAACTTTCCACTCTTACCCTTTTTCTTCCCTCTATTCACTACACAATTACTACATTGTGATTTTTCTCAACTACAGTTCTGGCCACCTTACCACCATTACCACCACGCTGCCTCCTTACCCAACTCCTCCATCTCCTCCCATCATGTCATTTTTAAAACCCCCTGATGACTCCTCAGTCACTGGTTTTGGGGAAGGGCATCAAGGCAGAGTGGCAGCTGCTTATTCAAATCTACTAATACTTGAAGCCATTATTAGATTAGATTTTCAAACTCCCGTTTTCTCCTATTTAAAATGCTTCCTGTAATTATCCTGCCATGTCTCAAATGCCTTGACACACATTCAGTTTGTGAATTCATCTTACAGATCAATAAATATCAGCTGTGAGCTGAAACAATCTCAGGATGTTTTTACTTTGAATCTGATCAAAACATGAAGAACTGTCTGACTGTGGCAATAAAGGAGGAGGAGAATGCCTGTCATACGGTTGTCTATCGTGGCACACTATTCTGTCTTTTTATCTTCATGAGAGGTGTAATGTCAACATAAATCCTGAAACAGCACTCTTCAGCATAAGTGTATGAGTTGAGTATTGATGCCCTCTTGTTCATCAGGCATTTTCCTGGAGTACTGTTTATGAAGTGATTATTCCCATCTTCAAAAAAAAAATCTTAAAATCTCAGTGTGTGGTTTTCTAGATATCAAAAGATGTTTTCTACATCTCACATGTAAGGGCCAATACCCAGACTCCTGGCGTAATACTGAAGGACAGAGCTTGAAGATTCACACTAGCCTGTTAAGTTCTGTTTCGTACAGTTAAGTGAAGTTGACCGTGAAACTGAGATTCCATGAACCACAAGTTCATTGCCTGTGGGGAGTCCTCTGATTTTATTCACAGTGCTTGATGAGGGAGACAGGGATGCACTTGACAGCATCGTGACCACACAGGAAGTTTCTGTGTCATTTAGAACCCAATTATTACAGTCTAGGTACTGGAGTAGATAGAAAGTCCAATTAAGCTGAGGAATATTTTTCTCTGACACATCCTCAAGGCAGGGGGAGTGGGGGTGGGGTCTCGACCAGCACAGGCAAGATCTATGGCAGTACACAGGGGCCCTGCACATTCACAAGGGGACTGGTGCTGGGAGTGTGGCTCAGTTTACAGTTTATAGCTGACGGGGCAGCCCTGCCATAGGTTGGGTCTTCAGTGTGTCTGGGGGAGTGTGGACTGATGCATATTTTGGAGTCTAATAGTTGAGGACAGTCATTCACCTGTGATTACATACAATGTCACATTTTCATGGGAAGACCACAGTTCATGTTCTTGTCAGTGACACATGTCATTCATAGAGTGAACTCTGACCTGTTTAGACTCATTGCAAAGCTGCGTTACAGAGACTTGCTCTGAAGGCCCAGCACTTAAGGCCCGGGGCAGTGGTGAAAGAGTAGAAACATTTATCAATGGGCCCGAGTACACGCCTGGAAATAGCCACAGATACAACCAGATGCATGTCAACAAAACATAGACAGTTCATCAATGTGGGAAAATGTGAATTTAGATCTTTTAGTAAATTAACTCCAAATGGGTTGTAAGCCTGAGTGTAAAACTCTCAAAACTATAAATTGTAGAAGAAAACCCAGACTGTTTGGTCTCCTTCAGAAACCAAACAGAATTCAAAGAAAGAAAAAAAAAGAAAGAAAGAAAGAAATTATTAAGTTATCTATCATTAAAAATGAATCCTACTGCTCTGTGAAAGGCACTGTTAAGAATGAAGAGGGGCCAGGAAGCTGGCTTCACGGTAAAGGCCTGTGAGGGCCTGAGCTGATCCCTGGAACCCACATGGTAGAAGGGGAAAACTGGCTCTCACAAGTTTTCCCCTGACATTCACATGTGTGTCATGACATGTTTACATCACACATACACCACATAAATAAATATAATTTTAAAAGAAACAGATAGTAAATACTTGCAAATATTTTAAATTGTAAAGTTTAACAGTAAGAAAACAAAGACTCCACTTAAAATAAGCGAAGGCTCTGAAAACACCATGAATTTACACAACAGGCAACTGTGCATGTGAGAAATGTTCAAATCGCTTGTCACTGGGGAGCTGCAGAGTAAAAGAGGCCACACAACTGTTCACCCAACAGTGGAGAACTTCCAGAAACACCAGTGAGTGCCCAATGCTGGCAGGGCCGGGGAGCTGACAGCACTGGATGAGTCTCTCACACAGCCAGATGACCATCCTTCCGTGTGACCAGGCAGTGTGTGACCTGGATCCAGCTGAGGTTAAAACGTGTCCACACAGACAGCTGTGGACAAGGATTTACAGCAGCTTCACCAGCTGTCAACCGAGACATCCCCTGTAGTTGAGTGAAGAAAGTGATAAGCTCATGCGATGGAATATTGCTCAGTTACAGGAAGAGTCGCACTACGAAGCCATGAGAAGACACGGGTGGATTGCCAAATGAAAGAGCAGATCATACATAGTACATGATTCCAGCCACCCAACATTCTGGAAATTGCAGAACTCCAAGAGTAAAAAATCAGTGCTTACCAGGAATTTGGGGGATCGGGGAAAGCACAGGAGTTTCTTAAGACATGAAAATTATCCCCTGTAGTACTTGAGTAGTAAACACGAGCCTCTGTGCGTTTGCCACAGTCGTGGTGTGTTAGAGCCATGCACAGTGACCCTCAAGGTGTGCAGCATTTAAACAAAGATTGCCAAGGGACACGGAAATCCCAGGAGGGGACACAGCTCTGGCTCTGATAAGCTCTGACTGCACTGTAAATGTCTGAGGTGACCCCAGCTACGGAGGGACACGGTGGCCGCCATAACACCTAAGCACAGCCATGTGATCAAGACAATAATCTTTGGGCGCATTTAAAAGTTCTAGTGCCCTGTACGTATGGTTCCTCTCTGCTGGAGTGGGAGAGGGGAGGACGTGTGGACAATGGATGAGATTCGGAGGCGTCAGCATGGACTTGTGTGAGTTATGTGGTCACAGCTGGCTGTGCGGAGACGTGCTACGGCACGTGGGCGCACATGCTCACGGGCAGTGCACACACATTTCCTCTCTAGCCTGAAGAAGCAGCCTCCCAGGAGCAGGAAGCTACATTTCCCTTCCACCTTTTTGGCCGGTCCGAACATAAGGGGCTGTTTCAGGAACGGGGCAGGGAATATGTGAGTCTCTAGAGTATTGTAGTGCCAGAAATTAAGGGAGCACTAAACACATGTCCACACATACTCACATGCGTATTTAGCCAACAGTGCGGACAGAGGGATGGAGAGTATGTATCTTCTCAGCTTTCCTGTGCGTCTGACTGAGTATGTTAAAGGATCTGTTGAATGTGCTGTGCATGGTGGCACGTGCTGTCATGCCTGCACTTAGAGGCAGAGGATCATTGTGCCAAGGCCTGCCCAGTGTACCTAGAAAGTAAGTTCTAGGCCAGCCAATAGCAAGACTGTCTCAAAACACCAAAACTAAAACAAAATCTCATAAAAAACAAAAACAAAAAAAAAAAAAAACAACTGGAAGTATTAGCTGGTGGTGGTGCACACCTGCAATCCCAGCGCTCAGGGAGGCAGAGGCAGGCGGATCTCTGTGAGTTCAAGGCCAGCCTGGGCTACAGAGTCCAGGACAGCCAGAGATTGTTGCATAGGGAAACCCTGTCTGGAAAAAGGAAACAAAAACTGAAGTATTATTTGAAAAGCCTGAGCATAACGCAGTGGCCTCTCTTCTGCAGCTTTGACAGTGTTTCCTGCCTCGCGGAGTCGACTTCCCTCTCGGACATCACCTTTGATGGCAACCCAATAGCTCAAGAGTCATGGTACAGACACACGGTCCTGCAGAATATGATGCAGCTGCGCCAGCTAGACATGAAGAGGATCACGGTAGCACCCTTCCGTGCACCCGCCGAGTGTGCCTCCACCTGCTCCTGCTCCCCTCTGGTCCTCCTCCTGCTCCCCTGTGATCCTCCTCCTGCTCCCCTGTGGTCCTCCTCCTGCTCCCCT
>NW_026596039.1:21830435-21891834 GCF_907164565.1 Psammomys obesus | reverse complement strand
TCCTCCTGCTCCCCTGTGGTCCTCCACATACCTCCTGCTCCCCTGTGATCCTCCACATACCTCCTGCTCCCCTGTGGTCCTCCACCTGCTCCCCTGTGGTCGTCCTCCTGCTCCCCTGAGTGTGGCTTCCCACATACCTCCTGCTCCCTTGTATGCCTGCACCTGCTCCCCTGAGCGTCGCTTCCCACGTACCCTCTCTATTGCCTTGAGTGTGGCCTCTATATACCTTGCTGTTTCCTTGAGTGTGGCTTAGGAAATTTGGGTTCCAGTTGCATGA
Source organism: Psammomys obesus (assembly GCF_907164565.1). Taxonomy (NCBI): domain Eukaryota; kingdom Metazoa; phylum Chordata; class Mammalia; order Rodentia; family Muridae; genus Psammomys; species Psammomys obesus. The sequence continues at coordinate 21,891,557 of NW_026596039.1, read as the reverse complement.
GTGCTTGTTAATTTTAACTAATTAGGAAACTATGGGTTATTGTGATTATATACTTTATAATTGTAAGTACAGAATTTTTTTTTAACCATCATCCCCATATCCAGTTCCATCAAATAAGGCCTTAAAATCTCTAGGCTTCTATTTAAATCAAACTCTACATTTTTTTTAATTCTTGCCCAGTATTTAGCAAATAATTTATTTTGAAGTGACAAAAGAGAATATCATAAGCAACAGTGCCATGCTGGAACCAGAGAGCAGTTTGACAGCAGGCTTCACCACTCCTTAGCAGCTTACCCAGTCTCTTTCCGTCTCCTTTTCCTTCCTTCCAGTAAATCACAACCCTAAGTACCCCAGACAAAGCGCTGCGGGAGAATAAAAGCATAAAATCCTGAAGTTGTGAGGCTCCTAGGAGATCTGTGTAGTTCTGTGGCTGCTGTTTTGCTGTTGATGAAGATGTTGTGTTTCTGGTTTGTGTCTTTGACAGACATTTTGATGTGGCCTCTGCTCTAAGGGAGTCTGCATATGACTCTCCAGTGTTCCATGTACATCAGCATGACACTGGCTCCCAGAAGTTCTGTAGTAATGAGACCCACCTGCCTCTCTGTCATGATACCCTACAGTTATTTGAGTATTTGTTTTCTCGGAAAATAACCAAGGTAACTTCAGGATGGTCATCTCTGTCTGTAGTGAGGATTTTGGTTTCTTTTAAAAAACACAGAAATATTAATGGGAATATGTTTTTGTTTTAATCCCAGGTGTGGAGATATAGGGCTTCCTCACAGCAGCTATGATTTGCCTCGTGCTCTAGCAGGGGCATGGTTTTGGCAGCTGCAGATAGTTTCTGCACGTGTGTGACATTTGGAATTCTGGGCACTTTTCAGAGCACATATAAATGCTAGGGTCCAGAGAGGCGGGGTTGTTTTATTGGCTGTTGGTGGTTGGTTGCTGTTTGTCAAGGAGACAAAATGAGAAGAGAAGAAATTAGATATCCTGGTGGTGAAGATAAAACTTGCTCCAAGGAACTTGATGCCTCTAATCAGCAGGAAGTAGTCTAAGGATAACTTTGCCCCCTCTCCCCTCTATCTAGTGTTAGGGGATTGAAAGGGAAGAAATAAAGGGGCGGGGAAGAGTAGAAGTGAGAAAGGAACCCACAAAGTAGCAAATGCCAGTTATATCTGTTCTTACAAACATACCAAACCCCTACTTGCTTCCCATCCCCCAAACTCTCCTCATTTATTGTGGATTCTGCAGCTCAGTTCATTCAATTTCCTCATGACTTACTCTTTGAATGTCAGCTTCTCACTCTGCCATTTCCATTGACCATTTAGTGACACTGTGGGCGTCTGGAGTGGTAAATAGATAAACATGTAGATGAACGAGCACCATGAGTCTTGGGCTTTTCTTATTCTCTTCTTTCATGATGGAGAAACAGTTCTTTGTCCTGTTTACTCAGATAATTTGCTGTCGGTAGTGATTTGTATTATGGGCTACTCTTTTCTCATATCCATGCTTTTCTGAATTTTGCATCCTGGATACTCATCTCCTGCAATGGGGCCAACACCTCACTGCAATGGGGCCGACACCTCACTGCAATATGGCGAACACCTCAGGATGCTTTCTCTAAAAAACATTTTCCTTTTCCCTAGGAAGAAGAAAGACGTGTGGCATCTGTTGTAGCGAAAAAAGAGGAGGAGAAGAAGAGGGAGAGTCACAAGCAGTCCTTGCTGAAGGTACTGCCCTCCGTGTGGCCTCCACTGTGCACAGAAACACCCACACTGGCCAGGAGCATGGCTTTCAAAACTCAGTGTGTTTGTAGCAGACACTCCTGAGGCTTCTGGGGGGTAGAGCTTAGGAAGCGCAGAAGTGCTGCCTAATGCACGATGTGCAGGGTGGACTGTGAAGAAGGGTGTGGTGGCCACATAAAGGGAATTGGCATTTCTCCTGCTAGGGAGGCTTTTGTGCATCACCTGGCATCCGTGCGCCACTTTAGAAAGCTCCATGGTTGACCACCGCCCTTACAGACATGCGTTCACAGGCTCTGCTTCGAGTTTCTAATAGCAGCTTTTAAAACCCAAAATATTTCTCCATTAGTTCTCTTGATACAGAAATGCTGGAAATCTTGAGGAATTCAGAAATGCAAATTTGTTTTAAAGTAGTTCTAGGCAATCTAAGCATATTTGATACCAACTTTCCTGAATAGTGACTTCTCTTAAAAAACTTGATGTTATCATCACAAAGTTTGATAAAAACAAGTTAGAATGGCTAGCTCTTAGCTGTGTCACACTGGGTTCTAAATTAGCTGTCATCCTGAGAGTACTTTCCACCCTTAGGTAAGTGACATGAAAAATTCAAAGTGACCAGAAGAGACACAGCCATGTGTCCTTAGTTCCCCAAAGTGGCGGCTGTGTTCTGTGGCTTGGTAGGGGTCCTGGCTGCACAAGGGCATACTTTTGGCAGAACTGTTCTACACTATGAACAGTTTCTATGGTGGTGCACGCCTGTAATCCCAGTACTTGGGAGGCAGAAGCAGGAAGAGCTCTGTGAGTTTGAGGCCAGCAGTCTACACAGTGAGCTCTAGGATAACCAAGGCTACACAAAGAAACCCTGTCTCAAAAAAAAAAAAAAAAAAAAGCTTCCTAAATTAGCATCCAAACCTGTCCCCACACCTTGCATATCAAGACTACAGATCTGAAAGTCACTCCTGCTAATGTGCTGACTGTCCATGATTGTTCCCTGAAGTTACCTCTCACCTCCAGACTCCTCCCCAGCTCTTGTGGTTATCTCCTATCCCATTATTCAGTGGGCCTAAGCCCTCTCCTGACAGACTCCTCTTTACTCATTACCTAACAGGATTTTAATTTTCTTATGTTGGACTGCCCCTAAGAGTTGATCAAAAATACATTTTGAATATTTTGTCTATAAAAATGTAGCTGCAGTGGTATATTTAAAAATGCATAGGAGCAAGATTAGCCAGTGACAGGTCACACTGTGGCCAAACCTTTCCAGGTTGCTCATGCAGGGGAGTGGCCTTCCCTGTCACACTGTTGCTGCTGTCCAGCCCTATGTGAGTGAGTTACTGCATGATCCCAATCATGCATGTACATTCACAGTGAAGACTGTGGAGCCCTCCTGTGTGATAGACCCAGAGCATGGCAAGAAGGACAAACATGGAAATTGTTGATGAGTTAGCTAGAAGTCTGGCAGCCTGCCAGTGTGAGGAGAGCCTGGCACTAGGCTGTCCTTCCTGTCCAACTGAAAGTCTACCTCAGTATTAGCCCCCACTCCCTGATTCAGCTGATTTTTTCTGTAAGTATTTGGGGAAATATGCCACAAATTTTAGTGAACATTCAAGGAGTATTTGGAAAGCTTTAGTGGCAATTTTCAGAAATTTTCAAAATTTCTAAACCTAGAAATAGAGTTTTGAAAAGGTTACTTTGCAGCCAGTCCTGAAGATACCTGATAAAATGCTCTGTTTTCAGCATTCCGATCTAACTGACATCTAGCAATTTAAAATGTTAACTTTTGAGGCCAGCAAGGCAACTCAGCAAGTAAAGGTTTTGCCATCAATCTTGACAACCTGAGTTTAGTACCAAGAAATCACACACACACACACACACACACACACACACACACACACACACACGTACACACATACACGCACACGCACACACACACTACAAAATGTAATAAAGCTTTAGAACACAGCAGATTGGTGAAGTCTTGGAGCTCTGATTGATTATGAAGATTGTTTAGCTTTTTGGTTTTGGTAAGAGAAGTGTTGGTATCAGCAGGCCCAGATCTGGCCCTTGAGTGGGGAAGCTTCAGAACAGAGCTTCCACACCTCTAAAGCTGTGCCCCGCAGCGGCACGTACTGACCGTGGAGGTGAGGGAAGCCAGGTCGAAGGAGCCCAGGTGTGCGAGGCCTGTCTCTTCAGCAGCATCCGTATTCCTTTCCCATTCCACCTTTGAGATGAAGTGAAGTGATCGCTGTGACAGACAGTGACGAGATCCTGCCTGGAAAGTGAAGAATAGACTCAAATGGAGAGAATGAACTTTGCCCCCACGTATTTACCACTTCTGCACACACCTGCAACTTGCAGCGTCATAAGTGATTACAGGCACAGCTGGCCTGTCAGAGCTCTCTCAGGTACCCTTTTGGTCTTGCAGAGCGCCATGATCCAGCTCCTTTTTTTCTTGCTCCATAGGCATCTTGAGCCCTCCTGTGCTCCCTGCCAACCAGGGATGCCCACGTGACCTCAGAATAGACTCATGACTTAATGTACTCTTTTCCTTATCTAGACTCCAACAAAATCACCTATTCAGGCTGCCTAGTACCAAGCAGCTTTTAACAGCCTAAGGAAAGGAGGCTCCACTTTGGGCATGAGAAAGTTTGCGTTTTCAGAGAACATCTTTCACACACTTATTAATATACCCAGCAGTGGGAAGATATACTGTGACTTTTTAAACAGTTATATCTGTCTCATTGTGATTTTTTTCCTGCCAGCTAAGAAGCCAAATGTTTGGAGCCAATGGTCTTGCTACTAGGTAGAAATAACTACATTGTTTAGATTAGGGCTTGGGTTGCCATAGCCATCAGCAAATAACTGAAATTGAAGTCCATACAGTAAGTTTTGTTTAATTTTGTTTTTAATTCTAGATTAGGGAAATAGTGTTTTACAGTAGAATAGCAGGATTCTAATTGCTGTGTGCAAGAATGAATGGTACACACAAAATGTCAGTCATTTCAGATATACACGCAGAGGATTTACAGTGCTCTAAACTGCACAGAAATTTGAAAGAATAAACTGCAGAGCAAAAACTTGGGCCTAGAAAATTTCTAAACCTAGATATAGAGTTTTGAAAAGGTTACTTTGCAGCCAGTCCTGAAGATACCTGATAAAACAGGATCAGATGAATGGGGAGGAGGTCCCCCCATCAGTGGACTTGGAAAGGGGCAGGGTGGAGATGAGGGAGGGAGGGTGGGATTGGGAGGGAATGAGGGAGCGGGATACAGCTGGGATACAGAGTTAATAAAATGTAACTGATAAGAAAAAAATAAAATTAAAAAAAACATTTATGAAACCCATATATAGTTTGGCTATGACTATATATGTCTTATGTACTTCTAAAAAAAAAAAGAAAGAAGAGCTTGCTGTCATTTATACAGGGGCTGAGGCAGTGGGAAAGAAGACTCCTAACCCTATAATTCCCTTTCTTTGGCTCCTGGGAAGGGGTCTTTCTTGGGCAAATTTTGAGTGAAAGAGAAAAATGCTCTGTTTTCAGCATTCCGATCTAACTGACATCTAGCAATTTAAAATGTTAACTTTTGAGGCCAGCAAAGCAACTCAGCAAGTAAAGGTTTTGCCATCAATCTTGACAACCTGAGTTTAGTACCAAGAAATCACACACACACACACACACACACACACACACACACACACGCACACACACGCACACACGCACACACGCACACACACACACTACAAAATGTAATAAAAATAAGAGCTGCAGAGATGGCTGCACCTGCAGAGGACACTGGTTCAGTTCCCAGCCCTGACATGGCAGTTCAGAACTGTCTGTAGCTCCACTTCAGGGGACCTGACACCCTCTTCTGGCCTCCATGGACGCTGCACTCATGTGGTGCAAACAAAACACCCACACACATGAAATAAATAAAATAATGAAGTATTACCTTTTGATAATGGTGGTAGTACCAGAATAGGAATCCTTCACCCAGTCACTCTAAGCTGGAACTCCACAGAATAGACATGTTAATGGAACACGGCTTCTTCAGGCTTATATCTCCTTTTCTCAGCAGGGCTTCTATGAGACAGCTGATTTTCAAGGCCCGAGTCAGTGTTCTCCATCTGTGAGCAGTACTGGAGCTTGTTAGAGGGGCAGACTCCTGAGCCCTCCAAGTACTCCGTCAGAGTAGCCAGCTTCAGCATCCATTTTAAACCCCCCAGGTTAGTTGAGGCATCCTAAACTTGAGAACCACTGCCTAAGGCATCCATTGCTGTAATTAACTCATCTTTCCTTTCTTCTAGAATAATAGTAGTTATCAAGAAAAAAAAAATTACTTAATAGAGCTTCTTCTAGTAGCCTACATAATATTTCTTTCATCCTTATACATAGGGCTGGAGAGATGCTCAGCAGCTAAAAACTCTTGCTGTCTTGCAGAGGACCTGAGTTTGGTCCCCAGCACCATGTTTGGTGGTTCATAATCACTTGTAAGTCCAGTTCCAGGGGAACTGATGCTCTCTTCTGGACTCCCTGGACAACCCCTGCCCACATGAACATTAATAAAAATAATAAATATTTTTAAAGCAAGATATACCATGAAATATGAAACACAAATAAATCCCTACTTTTTTTTTTCCTCTCTCCCTTATCTTTGAGTAAAAGATGAAGGTAGTTTTTTTTTTTTTTTTCCTTGCTTTGTTTAAGGATAGAAGCATATAACTTTGCCAAGTCAGAGTTTCAGTTAGTGAAATAAATCTATAACCCTCTGTTTGGAGCAAGAAGTACTCATCTTATAGACAGTTTTCCATGCAGGCTGACATTGCTACTGAGATGTGAACACAGGCTTGTGGGCTTGCTTTAGAAGATGTGTTGGTTGTTTACCAGCAAGGAGTCATCTTTGGAAATTATCGGAAGCTGGTGCTTCTCTCTTCCAAATATGCACTGGATAACTGTTGTTCCATTAACTTTCCATAGGAAAAGAAAAGGTTAACGATTAACAATGTCGCTCGGAAGTGGGACTTGCAGCAACGGGTAGCCAATATTGACAGCACTCAAGACAGAAAGGACGCTGCGTCTCCTCCTCAGGAACCCTGTCAGATTGATGGAAGCACCATCTCCGAATTTCCAGAGGAAACAGGGTATGCAAGGGCACTCTGTCTTGCTCCTGGCATTTCTAGAGTTGAATTTAGAATGGACATGGGAGGCCATTTCACACATAATTAGTTTTGAGGAATAATTTTCTTAAAAAAGTAAAAGGTGAAATTAAAAAGTCAAGAGAGAAGTGTAAATCTGGCTGTAACATTTCCCTGATGAAATAGCCCTCCCGCATTTGTTATTTTTGTAGGGGAGAAGTGTAGATGACTAAGTGCAGCCTGTGAGGCCGTTTGTCCATGCGTACAGCCTTCTAGACCCCTTGGCTCAAGGGAGCATCTGGCAGCTCCCTTCCTCCTCCGTGCACCTCCCTTTCCAGCCTTTTCTGTCTTAGGCTTTTTGGTGAGTGTGTTGCTTGCTGCATCTGCTCTGCTATACTCGGTGTGACAGCTTCTACAGGCACCTTCAAATATTTCTGACAGCCAGGCCTGGTGCCAAAGTCCCAACTATGTGGGATGCTGATGCCAGCGGGTCACAAGTTCCAGGCCAGCCTGAGCTTTAGAGTAAGTTTAAGACTAGCCTGGGCAACTTATTGAGTCTTTGTCTCAGAATTAAAGAAAAGTAAATGATAGGAGGTTGGGGTGTGGGATGTTGGAGAGCGCTTGCCAGCATACACGAAGCCAGTTCCGATCCTCAGCAGTGAACACGCTTTGGACAAATGCCACCCCAAGGCTGCCTTAGACCCAGCAAGCTTCTAGTCAAGCTCAACAAGGGCAGACCTCCGAAGGGTCAAAGCCAGACACAGGAAAACATCTCCACAGTTTTGGAGACTGTGGTCTGTCCTGTGGCCCCTGGGTGCCTGCAGCCTGCCCCAGGAATATGGCTGCCATCTTCAGGACCAGCAAAAAGCTGTGGCAGGAAGAACATCAATGGGATGGAGGATGCCAGCCCGTCTCCCTGAAATTCGGCAGACCATTTGCTGTTGTTCGTTGAGTGTTCCTCTGGTTGTGGTTACTTTTAGATGTCAGAATTCCGAGAACACTGAACTGACTGCTCTTCCTAGTGTGCATGCTGCTTTGTAGAAGACTGGAGTCAGCATCTAGCTTCTACTCTACACGCTTCCTCCCTCTAGGACTCCAGTGAGAATGTCTACACCACTGCATTGCATGATCAAGAACATTTACATCTGTTCTGCAAGCCTAAAGCTTCTCAGCAGATAGCACTAAAACCTTGAAAACCATTTGGTGGAGCTGAAGTGTCTATAGGACATATGGTTTTAGATTTCAGAGTTGAGGTATGTACTCTGATGCCTTCTGCTCTCCCGGTCACTCAGAAGAGCCCAACATCAAATTCAGACACCCTCTTTCCATCATACCCCAAATCTGCTCAACCCTTCCCACATTGTGGTTTGCTCTATACCTGAGCCATTCTCCTTTTACACAAATTGTCTTAATCTGGAATTTCATGTTGCACCCTGCTTTTAAGGCTGAAAGAAATGCACCTGTTCTGTAGTCAAAACTTTCTCTTCCGTGTCCCCAACAGAGCTGCACTGAGTCTGCGGTCTCCATGGCTAACCCAGACTCGTGCCGTCCTTTGTACTTTATTCTTCTGTCATGTCATTAGGAGACTGTCACTTTTCTCTGGTATTTTATTTTGTTCTCATAGTCTCCCTATTTCCCGTATTTCTTTTCATCCTTTCAGCTTCTTAAGTGGTAGAATCCCTCAGCTCTCGCTCTGGTAATTTTTTTCTTATTCTCCACTGTTCAGCTCGGGAAGCTTGTACGTGTCAGTGACTTTAAATGCCATGTGTAGACAAGGCCACCAAAATGTCTACCTTTTCCTTTATGGCTTGCCCATTTAGATGTTGCATAAGAAAGAAATGATAAAAATCTTGTCCCCATTTTTTAATGAATGTTTGGAGTTTGGTCTTCGTTGCACCGCAGATTGGTTTGCGTGATGGAGGTTAGCACTGATTTTTCATTTCCTACTCGGAGAACAACCGCTTACACTAATGTTGAACTCAGAACATTCTTTCCTTTCCCTGTTGGGATCTATTTGAATGTTTTCTTAACAGTGGGAATAGGTGGGATTTTCTTTCTTCCTCACTGAGTGCTGGGAACTAACCCAAGGCACCACTGTTCTCCGTGAGAGCTCTTCCCCTGAGTTCAGTCCCCGAGCCCAGTCCTTTGGAACTTCAGCTACTCCTGTGTCGTCTCCCTTCTCACTGCCACACTATTCGTCCCTCTAAAAGCTCTCTTAGCGGAGTGCCTGCCATCTTTATTCTTATTCCCACTGCAGAGTCAAGGCAGTGGCTTGTTCCCATGGCAGCACTGGACAGTGGTCACTGTCCAGCCTCCTGAAGCTTGCTGAATGCCCTGCAATCGGCAGTCCCTCCACATCTAGTCATGGGACTTTATCCCTGCTCAGTCATTCTGCATTTACATTTCTGAATGACGCCTTGGAGGGAAAAGACTTAGACATGTGTGCTCATTCCTATGAGATTGTATACCTACATTCTTTGTAAATAAACTAACACTTACCTGTGTAAGCCTTCTTCCTAAAGGTGGAAAGCTAGTATAGAGAACCACAAAGTCTTTTCTTTAGTGTTCCAATTTGTGTTTAAATACTACAGGAGTTTTCCACTTTAAACCATCATTGATAGTCCTTAGTATTTCATTATGTTGAAAAGAAGATAAGTCATTCTTGTGTACAGTGTCCATGAACTTTAACCTATGAGCACACAACTAAATGCATAGGAACAAGTGTCCATGAAAACATCATGGATATAGAAAGGAAAGACGTTCTTTAACACTTTGCTGGATTCCATTAATGATTTTACTGTTCCCTGAACGTGGGACAGCTCTACAGTGAACGATGCAGAGGACTTTAGCCCAGCAGGAATGGCAAAATACTAGTGTAATGTTTCCTTTGCTTACATTGGATGCATGCAGTGAAACCGGTTTATTTTTGGTCATTTCCTGTCTATGAACGCTGGTGTTTTAGCCAACACTACTATAATAAAATATAATGCATAAAATGAATTTCCAAACACATGGATGTTGTAATAGAAAATTCATAAAATGAGTTTTTTCAGAAATCGGTACCACTTACTTGGCGGGAAAAGAGTCTTCTGAAAGACTTGAAGTATTTCTGTTCTTGCCTGTTAAACAAAGCCTAAAGGCAAAAAAGAAGAAAAAAATGTATACAGGCCTCTGGAGTAGTGTCCTTTTTTGTTGACATGTACACTGAGGTGAGGTTCACAGTCAGCCTAGCATTTAAAAATTTGACACTTTACTGCATCAAGTCAACCCCCATCTTTCCTTAGGTTCTTCCAGTACTTGGGAAGACACAGAACATTTTCTAGTTGTCTTAGAGAGAACTGGTTGAATACATGGTATTTGGACTTGAAATTAACTACTAAAGAGCTTGAACATAATTCCCATTGGCCATCTATTTCCTGCCGTCCCTTAATTTTGAATTGGAGAACATAAGTAGGGAGGTCCTGGCTTGATGTGAAATCAAGTATGAGGCCACAGAAGAGAGCACTCACTGCCTTCCTCCGGTGCAGGCTCAGGCTAAATGCAGAGACGAAGCTGGCTGGACCCAGCATCCACTGACCACTAGAGGCTGAACTCATACCTAATTCTTCCTTCCCCCCTCATTTTTCATGGCCAATTAACCATGAAGTCCCCCTTTTATCTTCTCTTAAACACCTGGTGATGTGTCCTTGTTCACTGATAATGATCTCTAAATGTATTGAGCTAAACACAAAATGAGGCTTTATGCCTTCATTATTTCTAGTCTTCCTAGCACCCTTGAAAACACAGTTCTAGGATTACCATTTATAGAAAAGGAAGTTTGAACTCAGAAATCCTGAAGCTTCTTGGGAGAGTGGCAGATTTGGAGGCTTAGCCAAGGGCTGTCTGGTTTTCTTGGCCATGCCAGCTCTCCTCTACTTGACCATGTCTTTCTGTAATGTCCTCGTGTGAGCTGCTTGACATTGTGTTGATCTTATTAGTCGTTAATCCCCCTGCATCCAGCCTCTTCCTCCCAAATCCTTCACAAAGTGCATACACTAACTGGTCTGCAGTGGGTCCTTCAAGGCAGGGGATGCATGCTCTGTGTGTGTATATATGTGTATATATTCCAGCACCAGTATTCACATGTGTGTCTCTTTGGCGTTAGTTACAAAAGGTTTTAATTGTGTAGTCTCATTCTCTGTCTCTGTCTCTCTCTCCATTTCTCTGTCATATCTGTGTGTATTGCTGGAACTTGAACCAAGGGCTGTTAATGTTATTTTTATAAAACTGTGTTTGTTTGTTTGTTTCTCATTTTCTCTCTTAACCCAGCCACTACACAAATAATTGAGACTCTTTTATATTTGTTTAATAACAACCTCACAGCACAAGAACTGAGCAGTTCTTACTCTATTCTTAACTCTCTTAGCTAATTGGTTTACTCCCAGCGAGCATCCCAGGGATTCTTGCACTTTGTGGCTTTTCTTGCTGAGCTCTCTCTCCTGGTCCCTCCTGGACATCTCCCTGTGGCTGAATCCCCTACTTTCTCTTCTCTAACTCCTCCTCCCATGGTTGGGAGGAAGTCCATCCCTATTCTCTCCCCTGCTCAGCAATTAGCTGTAAGCTGCTTTATTGGCATTTCAGGAGACAATTGGGGAACCGTGTTTACACATATACACAGGAAATTCTCAGAAAGAGGATTGCAACCAGATGTGGGGGAGGGGAAAAGGTACGCAAAGCAGCATTTGAATGACACAATAACCTGTTTTCCACAGGGCCTTAGATATAATGGTGCTGCACTTCTGAACTAAATCCCAAGTTTAAAATTGTCTTCTGTTCTTCATTCCTGTGGGTTGACATCTGACTTTTCAGCTCCCTCCCACCCCCCACCCCGCCACCACAATCCTGTCTCTCCACCTTAGTGTGTCTTCAGTTCCAGTCACTGAAATTGAGCTTTCACTGCTGCTACAGATGGTCAGGCTTCTGTCCTTGCCTTGTTCCTTTTGCCCCTTGTCTGCTCCTGATAAAACAGTGTACCAGCTACTCAAGGGAGTCAGTTCAAAGGCTGCTTCTTTCTGAGACCCAGCTTCTCCTTGTAAAGGAGTTTGTCATTCTTTCTTCTGTCCCATGACAGAAGGTGGAAATGCTTGTTCTGTGAAAAGCACATTAAACTTAATGTATATTCTATCTTCTTTTTCTTCCCCTATCTAGATTGTAAAATCTTTGAGGGCAGGCATACCTTGCTTTCTTTTTATATCTCTGATGCCTGGCATAGGACCTCCCAAACATTATAAGCTCTCTGTAAAACCCTACTGATAAATTCAATGACATAGTGAGGTCTTTCTGTTTGAGAAATTTCAGGTTGCTTGCTTGATAGGATTTCAGCAGCTGTATTTGGGAAATTATACCTCCATATTTTGGCTTTACAAGAAATAGTCTTGATATACGTATGTGTCTGTGTGCACACTTGCGCAGGCTCTTCTAACTGTCCTTATCAATACATAAGTTGATCACCTGTGCCAGCAGACTTAGCTCTGAGCTTTGCACATAGCAGCTTTCAGGAGATGTTTGCTGAGTGAATAAATGAACTAATATGTGCATGTCTCTAAAGATAAGAACATGTTGACTACTCACGCAAGGAAACCAGGAAGGATACTCTCCAACATATAAACATTGTTTAACAAGCTTTCTGCGTCATTTTTATGGAAACCAAACGTGCTGTTAGAGAAGCAAATTAGTAAGCAGTGGCCCGAGTTTGAGGCTAACCACAGCAGCCTCTTCATGAGCTGGCTCATCCTCACATGACCTGGGTAGCAGCTCTTCTGTTTCTGATCTCTACAGCCCAGCACCCATTTGTCTCATTGTATGAGGTCTGCAGCAGCTGGGACTCCTTTTGGCTCTGCTTTCTGATAGTGTTATGGCATCCTACCTGTAGGCTTATTTACTTTTTTGCTCCTTTTCCCAGCAGTTTGCTTTCCAAAAATGTGCATAATATAGTCACCTCATGATAATACTTTTTACTTTACAATTTATGTTAATCTTTTAATCACAGAGCAGAAAAAAAGTAAGCCACTCCTAAATATCTGATATGGAACAAGATGGCTGCCCAGTGGGCTTACCTGTCATTTTATTTAGCTAATTCTCTACTATGTTGGCATTAAAACTAAATGTTTCCCATCTGTGGTGGCTAAAAGGCATCCCACATCAATTGGCATTATTTCCTTTCACTGTCCTTCACTGCATGTCTGTGTCACGTGGCCAGCCTTGTGAACTCTGCTCATGTGTCCATGTCACTCATTCTGCCTGTTTGCCCAAACCATAGCTATGGTTGGAATATTCTTTAAAGATTTAACAGATTGCCCCCAAAGTCTCCTCAGTTTATTAATCCAAGCAATATTTACTGAGCTGGACATTGCTAGATACTGCTGTGGTACACTCAGCAGACGCTTGGGAGGAACCGCGGTCAGTGAGCAGTGTTGCAGCGAATGCTGACTGCTGGCCTCTACCCCGTCAACAGCAACCGTGCTGCTCTGCCTGCCTCACTCTGTTTTTCAAAGCACAGTAGATGGACATAGTTCGAGTTCTGTGCTGTGATCGGCTTTGGCCTTCTGAGACCATCTAAGGTCATCTGCCCTACTTGTAGGTGTTGGATCAGTGCCGTCGTAAGCCTCTGATAGAAGTTAGGGTGTGAAATAACTGTGTATAGTTTCTTAGCTGCACGTTCACTTTGAGTACACGAATGCCGTTAGCTAACTTGTTAATGAATAGACAGATGTGTAACAGTTCACTGGCACCTATGGGATAAATCCAATAAGCCAATGGGATAATAGTTGGTCAGACTTACCATTCGACATCAGCATTTGAACTCACTGAAGATCCTTCTTAATTTGTACACTGTGAAAGCCCATTAGGGGACCTGAGAGTCTCCAGATGTGAAAACATATGGTCTTCTAGCTTTATGAGCTCACTATGTAGGAGAGGAAACAAAATTGCCAACATATAATTGTAATTCGTCTGAGTCATGAAGCCCTGGACGAGTGTGCAAGTCCCAGCTAGCTGTACTGGGAGCAACAGTGGGAAGACACAGAGCGAGAGGCAAGTGCTGCCCAGGTTTTGAGCTGGAGCAGAACGATATGTCATACTTCTGTTTAAAAAGCAGAGATTCTGAATTGGGTCAAGGAGCTTCGTTGGCTCTCTGCTTGCCATTCAGGTTGGGTCTCATAGGCAGCACGGCTCCTACCTGGGAACAACAGAACCGGCCTAGCAGTAGAGTATCCAGTTCGACACCATGCATAACATGATTGGTTTTTATCACTCTTGTTTCAGTTTAGGCAGGAAGACCTGGTTGATTTGTATTCATTACAACTGAACAATACTCTTACGGTTTTTAAGGCATCTGACCATTCAAAAGTAGAGTCAGCATTGTTCACTTAACTTGGTAACTAAGATAGAAACTAGTTTAAAGTTATGTATTTTACAAACATTTTATATTGTATTTTATAAATAATATTTTATGATTCTATGGAAATATATTGTTAAATGTATTTTTCTAGCTAGATAGCTTTATAAATCAGGAAAATGTATTTATATCGATATATAAATATCTCAATGACATATTTAAAGTATATGAAATTATCTTTCATTAATATGATGAGGAATTTGGACTTGGAGGTGGTTTCTATAAATTTTCCGATATTCAGCTAAGATACATGATTGGATGTTAACCTTTCAGATAATCTAATAATTTCGTCTGAGTACACATGTGACATGAAGGCAAGAGGGAGTCTCTGAGGGAGGAAGGGGAGCAGCAGGAGCGAGGTGAGGCTGGGAAGAGGCAGGGACGGAGGCTCAGCAACAGTGTTTAGGAAATGGACATCATAAGCCTGTTACTTTGCAATCTACTTTCTTAAATCGAATAAAAATCAATGTAGGATGCTCTGGGTTAATTATGGAAAGGGAAGTGATGAGCATAAAGCTGTAGAACACTTCAACACGCCGTCCTAGCCTGTGCGTGCTCGAGACTTACACAAAGACTTTTGCAGGTCCCTAGATCCGGGGCTCAGCAGCGGGTTACAAGGCTTGTCAGTCACAGACACACACTTGGTGGAGGTAGAGGGGGACACTCTCTCGCTGTATGGCTCAGGGGCACTGGAATGCCTGGATCGGAACTGGAGTGTCCAAACAGCCGGCATGGTCACCACCGTCTCATTCACATTCATCGAGTTTGATGAAATTGTCCAAGTGCTTCCCAAACTGAAGATGAAGTTTCCAAATTCTCTGGTAAGCACTTTCCTTTGGAAGTATATTTGAATTGTTCTTCATGTGTGTTCAAGCCAAAGCCTACTTCAGCTTTGGTTTCTGCAGTTTACTTTGTGTTGATTTTCTGGTGCTGGAATTTAAATTAGTTCCATAAATGGCCTTGCAGGTTTGTGTTAATATTAGAAATTATATCTCTAAAAACAGTCCTTTATGAAATAGAAAAGACCAAAGGAATTTTTTTGCAATTTAAATGTTTTATTTTTTCATAAGTGACCTTGGTCATTGTGTCTTATCACAGCAACAAATGTAACAAGACACAACTGAATATCAAATAGGATAGATAGTATAATGCATGTGAAATTAAAGAAGATTGGGATGTTGGCATTAAAAAGATTAAGAATGAGGACAGTGGATGAAGAGGAGTGGGATTAGTTAGTGTGTTAAGCAAAACTAAAGATAAATGGGAAAGCCGTATAAAAACCCAATTATTTCTTTTTTTTACTTTCTTTTTTTAAAATTCTTTATTAATTACACTTTATTCACTTTATATCCTCCCTGTGGTTCCCTCTCTCCTCCCGTCCCAATCCCTTCTTTCCTCACCTCTCTGCACGCATGCCCCTCCCCAAGTCCACTGATAGGGGAGGTCTTCTTTTCCTTCCTTCTGATCTTATTCTATCAGATCTCATCAGGAGTGGCTGCATTGTCTTCTTCTGTGGCCTGGTAACACTGCTCCCCCCTTGGGGGGTGGTGATTAAAGAGCAGGCCAATCAGTTCATGTCAGAGACAGTCCCTGTTCCTATTACTATGGAACCCACTTGGACACTCACCTGCCATGGGCTACATCTGTGCAGGAGTCCTAGGTTATCTCCATGCATGGTCCTTAGTTGGAGTATCAGTCTCAGGAAAGACCCCTCAAATTTTTTAGCTCTGTTGTTCTCCTTGTGGAGTTCCTGTCCTCTCCAGATCTTACTGTTTCCCACTTCTTTTATAAGATTCCCTGCACTCTGCCCAAAGGTTGGCCATAAATCTCAGCATCTGCTTTGAAAGTCTGCAGGGCAGAGCCTTTCAGAGGTCCTCTGTGGCAGGCTCCTGACTTGTTCTCTTTTTTCTCCTTCTTCTGATGTCCTTCCTCTTTGCCTTTCTGGAGAAGAATTGAACATTTTAGCAAGAGTCCTCCCTCTTGATTAGTTTCTTTAGGTGTTCAGATTTTAGTAGGTTTATCGTATATTATATGTCTATATGAATGAGTATATACCGTGTGTGTCTTTCTACTTCTGGGATAGCTTACTCAGGATGATCTTTTCCATTTCCCACCATTTACCTGCAAATTTCATGGTAAGATCCAGCTATACCACTCCTAGGCATATACCCAAAAGAGGCTCAGGTACATAAGAAGGACATTAGTTCAACCATGTTGGTAGCAGCTTTATTTGTAATAGCCAGAACCTGGCAACAACCCAGATACCCCTCAACTGAGGAATGGATACAGAAATTGTGGTACATCTACACAATGGAATATTACTCAGCAATAAAAAAAAAAAAAAACAAGGAAATCATGAAATTTGCAGATAAATGGTGGGACCTGGAAAAGATCATCCTGAGTGAGCTGTCCCAGGAGCAGAAAGACCAAAGGAATTTAATGCACATTATCAATCTCAATCTATAAAGAAGGCCACACAGCCCTGTAGCATGTATTCAGGCCTTGACACTGGTGTGGATGAGATGTGTCTGTTGGTTACATGGCCTGGCAGCAGTCCCCCCGTGGCACTGAGAACACTGTGGGTACTGAGCGCGGGGCAGCCTCCCTGATCTTGCAGCCGGCACGAGTGACTGATAGGCACTGGCGGACAGTGGCTTTACACTGACTTTCCTCGTGAGCTCTTCCCAGTGCTTCTCTATTTACCCTTCTATGGTACATGTCTTTCTTCATCAACCCGAAAGATGATAAGTAGCAGTGGAGGCAGGTATTTAGGAAGAGCATGCAAATTCGCAAAGAGACCATTTTGCTTTAGCATCTCTCTTTTAGTAGTTTGGTTCTCCTTGGCCAGTTTGAGTAACCAGCATGGTTTTCAGAAAGATGCAGTATTAATGGCAAGGCTGGTTTTCAGGACCAGGGTGAGTCCTGTGCTTAGAGATTTCTGGAATGTTCCAGTCTTTCCTTTACACAGTCATGTCAGTATAAAATGTGTAGAATCTGCAAAGCTTGGAAGATTCTGAATTATCACATAGTGTTAAGGAATCGTGGTTGCTGATAGATAAGGATGTCCTTTGCAGAAGGAATCACCCAAAACTCCTGAGTCTTGAGCTGCCATCAATGACTGATGAATTGAGCACATTGAAGCTTACAGGGTTCCGCGGGAAAGGGCCGTGGTTAGCGTCCGCGTGTGAGGCAGCCGAGCCAGCGCGGAGACCTTGCCTGCTGTTTGTCGTTGCAGCACCTGAAGTTCAAGGAGACCAACCTTGTGATGCTGCAGCAGTTCAACGCCCTCGCGCAGCTCCGCCGGGTTGACCAGCTGACAATTGACCCTCAGGGGAACCCAGTGGTCAGCTTCACACTCTGGAAGTACTACGTGTTATTTAGGCTCA
The DNA here is from genome assembly GCF_907164565.1 of Psammomys obesus. Classification (NCBI taxonomy): domain Eukaryota; kingdom Metazoa; phylum Chordata; class Mammalia; order Rodentia; family Muridae; genus Psammomys; species Psammomys obesus. The sequence continues at coordinate 21,873,861 of NW_026596039.1, read as the reverse complement.
GCCACTTCGGCATGCAGAAAATAAACGGAACAGAGGTAAGAAAAAGCAAAGCAGACTGCAGAATGACCTCCCACTTGATGGAGCCCCTGATAGCACTCATGTGGGGATCTAACTGTTAAAACTGCTAGGAAACACTGTTTCTTTTTTCAATTTTATTTTTTCACAATTTATTCATTATCTATCCCTATTGAAGTCCCCTCCCTCAACTCCTCCTAGTCCCATCCTCCCTCCCACCTCCTTTCCTATTCCCTTCCCGTAGTCCACTGAAAGGGGAGTTCTTCAACTCTGCCGTCCGCCCATAGCTTGTCAAGTCTCACCAGGACTGCCTGGATCCTCTTCCTATTCTGTGGCCTGGCAAGGCCGCATCTCCAGGGTCAAGTGATCGAAGAGCAGTCAACCAAGTTGATGACAGAGGCAGCCCAGCTCCACCCAGCAGGGGCTCGATTGAAGCCATGCTGGGCAGAGCACAGGGCATGTTATGGAAGAAGAGGGGGTGAGAAGGATATGGAGGAGATAGGAGCCCCACAAGGAGGCCCACAAAACTAAAAATTCTTAGCCCAGGGGTCCTGCAGAGACTGATGCACCAACCAAGGACAATGCATGAAGAAGACCTAGACCTCCTGCTCAGATATAGCCCATGGGCAGCTCAGTCTCCAGGTAAGGGGAGCAGAAACACTGTTTCTTAAAAATAAAATCTCAGCATTCAAAATATTAGAAAGAGAAAAAACCATATACAGGCCATGCCTGTGCACGTCCACACACACCGATTCCCCACAAACATACACACGCACGTCTGTGTGGACAGGGTGTGAGGCAGGAAGCAGATTTTTTCCTGGTGAATAGTAGCTACGTGTTGTTTTTAAGCATTCAGAGAAGAGAAACTTTTTTAAAAATGACATTAAGAAACTCTGACTTCTGCAGGTAAGGCAACCTTTCTAAAGTGCTCTGCAGACTGTGGCACACGAGAACATGGGCAGTCACACCCATGTCCGCCCCTAGGGAGGGAAGGAACAACGTGGCGAGAACAAGCCTAAGCACACTCTGCACTGCTCCATCCATAACCGGCCACGGCTGCTGTGGCATGATGTGGAATAACGCAGATCCGAGCCGAAGAACTGGAACATTATTACGGGAAAGCTATTTTTAGATGGAGTTTTTCCTGAATTTGTCATAATGCTAATCTCCTAGCTACTCAAAGACTGTGTTCTCTTTAAATATTAACTTGGGGAAAGTGGAAACTATGCTTTTATCACGATTGAAGCTAAATAGTCTTGCAACAGGAAGCTTCTTTAAACTGATGTTAGTCTCTGTGGTGCCTCTTGAAGTTCAGAAGGCTCCCCTAGTAGAGGGTTAACTATGTAGTCAGCTTTGCTGGGTAATATTGCTTTATGACTCGAACACCACAGCTATCTCTAGGTGCAAATCACAAAAATCCAACATGGCGTTGGTAGCCTGGAGATCTGCGGGTCAGGGTCAAAAGTGGCCATACTATGCCGCAACCATGGTAGGCCCAAGACTGTAGTGTCAGCCTTCAGTTAAAGTGCTAGGGAAGTCTAAACCTTGGGATAAAGTTTCCCATCTAGTTCTCAGGAGTCTGTATTCAGTCTTACATGCCCTTCAGTTCTGCATCAGACAGAGCTCGTAGCTCTGGTAAGGCCTAGTAATCAATGGAGGGTTTCACAGTAATTCTGAACTAGAAATACAAAGGTTCTTTGGACTGAGAGAAGGATTCTTCCTCTTTGGCCTAATAGGGTGTGTGATTAGCTGTAATTCCCTCAGATATGGGATTGCACTAAGAGAACTGCTGAAATAAGAAAGCATATTGTACAGAGAATTAACAGAACCAATGCAACACTTTAATTTAACTTTTAGAAAATGCCAGTGTCAGGGATATTCGACATTTTATTAAAATACCTGAAAGATATGCCTTCACACATGGCCTTGTCATTTTATATCATACGCTATGTTTATACTTCCCTTTCTGTAACATAGTGATATCACTAGAGGTAGAACTGAGTGGTGAGCGCCAAGAAGATGGAGCAATGTCCTGTACTGGCCACTAGGTGACTGTGTTGGATCAGCAACTTAGCTGTCAGCTAAAGGAAGGCTTTGAGGAGCAGCAGCCCTAACCTTGAAGGTCCACGATAGAGCTCTACACGACTGATGTATATATGGTGTGAATTAATTACACGTGTGAACTCCGGGGTTTTCCTCAGAAGACACTTCTGTAATATATTCTCACAAACACACATATTTGCTTTTCCAACACCAGAGGGCTGAGACAGAAGGTTGGCTGTGAGACCCTGTCTCCTGGGGCCCAAGGGTATGGGGCACTGCAGAAATGGCTCCGTCTGAAAAATGCCTGCTGTACAAATGTGAGAACCAGGGTAGATCTTCCACACGCATGTAAAAGCTAGGCCTGGCAGCACATATGTGTGACCCTAGAGCTGGGTAGATAGAGAAAGGTACTTCCGGGGGCTCGCCAGCCTGTCTACTGTGTCTGCAAGACTCCGGTCAAAGGAGGACCGCCCCATAGGCAGCAGGTAGAGAGTGCCACGGGAGACACTTGACAGCGGCCTCTGTCCTCCGTAAGCGCGTGCATTGGTGAGCATTCCTACACGCGCACACACACACGTGCACATATGCCATAACACACATATGCACCCCTCCAGACAAACGAATGCATGAAAGCCCCCTGCTTCTTAAAACTCCAGAAGGGCTTGCACAAAGGTCAGGGCTTTCTTAGCTTCTGCTCTGCTGCCGCTGGGGCAGATGGCCGCTGCAGCGGTTCTCAGGTGCATATAGAGCAGTCGGCAGCGCCGCTGGCTCTGCGCACTAGGTGTCAGCAGCCTCCCCTGACCAGCTGGTGCCACTGTTCCTGAGGGGATAGTTCGGGTCTTGGCTGGGGAATCAAATTCTACTATGTAGATAAACTAACTGCATTAAAAAGGTAGCTCACCCTACCTTTATTTTTTAATCCATTATTATTTTTTAATCCATTTCTCCAGTATCAATGTAATAGAATTAAAAACTCAAACAGCAGTTTTTCTCAACAGTCTATTGAGCATTTGTAACTGTCAAGTTTACTAGAAGGGGCAGAGGAGGTGCACACCTCCAATCCCAGCTCAGGGGCAGAGGCGGTGCAGGGTCAGCCTGGGCAGTGCCTGAGTTCCAGGCCTGCCAGAGCTACAAAGTGACACCATGGCTCAAGAAAGCAAAACAGGGGAAGTCCTAGAAGGGATACAATATCAAAATCAAGTGTTATTTTAGCCCTGTTTTATAGTAAATAGAAGCAGATATTAATCCAAGTCTTCCTTTAGCTGGTTGGTTGGTTGGGGACAGGGTCACGCTGTGTGGCCCAAGGCTGGCTGTGAGCCGACATATTCCTGCTCCAGCTCCCAAGTGCTAGGGTGACATATGTGTGTCGGCACTCCCGCCTCAGCACTTTCCTGATTATCCAGGGATGAGCCTTCAGAGCACATACTTAGGACGTGCTGTTCTCTATAGGGAAAAGGTTGCTATGGATTTCGGATGCACAGGGATGTCTTTGCTTGTATACTAAGCATCCCATCTCTCAAGCAAGGGACAAAGTTGTCACTACAGGACCAAGTCATGACCACTCCTTATGAAGATGAATCTCCCCATTGACATTTTCCCTATGTTAAGCCATCTTATGTTAAGAAGCTCTAGAATTCCTTTAAAAATAGCCTTTAAGGGAACGGGGAACGCTTCAGCTGTTTAAATGCCGCTAAACAAGTGAGAAGATTGGCGGTCGGCTCCTCGGAATCCACCTGTAACTCCAGTCTTGGAAGGAATAGGTGCGCTACCTGGAGTGAGGTGGCCAGCGAGACGGCATGTGTCAGTGAGCTCCGGGATTGAGCAGGACCCTGCTTCAAAATGTAATATGGAAGATCGCTGACATCGGCCCTGGGCCTCCACAAGTGCCCCCCAACAACCATACACACACATACACACTCAACTGCATGCACACATTCCTGCATACCAGCAAACATACGTACACAAATGCATGCGTGCTGCACATGATACAAACACAGACACACACCTGCAAAAACACATGCATGCATGCGTATATGCCATACACACACACACACACACACACACACACACACCATCAAAAAGAAAAACCATCCTTTATGAATTCAAGGTGCCTCAAGCACAGTCTTCGGGCAACCTGACGTGAGGATCAGAGCTAACTCCTGAGCCTGGGTCAGCCTCCAGGAGTCACGGCCGAGCAGCATCTCTGTGATTAGACTCCAAGGAAAACGAAGGCTCGGTGCAGATTCTTCCACAGTCTGGGGACGTGTCCCTTCCTGGGCTAAAAGAAAATACCTAGTCTAGACTTGTATTTTTTGGAACTGTGTTTGTTATATCGAGAGGAGAAGCAATGTCATTTTAACCTGTCTCTACTCTTTCTTCTCAGGTGACCCAAAATGACATGATAATGGCTGAAAGGCTCTTTGGGATCCTAGCACACGTAGCATCTTCCGAGTTGCCTCAGTACCGCATGATTTCAATTCTGGGTGATGCCAGGTAACACTGGAGCTTTTATAGACTACTGTGGCGCTAGAAATGCCTCTTAACTCTGCCTCTTGTGTATTCTGCAGACAGTGTGCCCAGGCTTCTCTTGTGGCTGGGCCTGCTCAAGCTTAGAATGAATAAAGATGACAGACAAAGTCTGTCCTGTTCTGTGGTGTGCATTAAATAACTAAAATGTGGTTTGTCGGGTACAGCAAGAGCATTGGAGGTGGAGGCAAGGTGCATTTGAGAACACTGGAAAAGGCTTCCTGTTTGATCTTTTTGGGAGGAATGACTGTGGGGGGCTAGGTTTAGAATATGAGGAAAGAGATCTATTTTTTAAAAAACAAAGAATTATAAACATTGGAGAGTTTGGTTCTGAATTCAAATTTTCCTGAAGTGCATTTGATTGATTAATGTGAATCTCATTGACAACCCCCAGAACTGTTCTGAAGGATAAGCATCCTCGGGGTAAAGTGGTTGCCCAACAAACATGAGGGCCCGAGTTTGGATCCCCAGCAACTGTGTGAAAGATGGGTGTGGCTGTGCACCTCTGACCCCAGAACTCAGGGGTTTAGAACTCTGTCTAAATGACAACCTCCAGGTTGGGTGAGAGAGCAGCTGAGGGAGACAACCAGATGTCTACCTCTGGCCTTTACACACACGGGCATAGACACAGACACAGACAGACAAACAGACATATACACACCCTACACGTCTCACATACACATACACACTCATACATATACACATATACACGGACACGCATGCACATACAGCACACATCACATATACACACACTTAGACACAGTTCAGCACGTTCCCACATACATACACAAAAATACTTGGGGCAGGAACAAGAAATACTGAAGAGGTATTGGATGAAGTTACATTTTGAACTTTGTTCCCAGAATCTCATTCTCAAAGTCATATTGGGAAAAAGTATCCAAGCTTATGTGGGATGTAGAGGCTTTGCAGAGGCCGAACACACCTTAAACTCAAAATCTCTGTGTATTTGAAGACCGTCCTCATTTGAGTATTGTCTCCAATCAACATTCTACAGGTGGAAAACAATGAGACAGCGAGTGAGTTAGGAGCCTGAGGATGCAGCGCCATGGTGGCAGGGAGAGCACAGAGTTAGCTTGGCATGGCCCGCCAGGGAGGCCCAGCACTGAAGAGGCAGTGTTGAGATCGGTAGCTAAACCTATCATGGTGCAGCTGGAAAAAGAACAAAACCCAAACAGTGAAGTTGCCAGAATATAAAGTAAAGGAGACTTTAAACTTTAAAAATAAAAACGAGAAGAGTGCGTTTGACCCCAATCAAAGCTGTAGACATGTCTACTGTAGACATAATAAGCTAATGTTGTGAGGAGAGCCACAACCTTAACAAACCCAGAACAAGGTGGGTTCTACGTGCTATTGTCCATGATGGCTGACGCTGTGATCCTCTCCTATCAACATAGTAATGCCTGACACATTTGTAGCAGCCATAACTTTTGACTTAGCTATTTCACTGAGCAGAATGTCTTTCTACAATGATTTTAGATGAAGATAAGTATGTGTCCAAGGACGTCCATCACAGCATGTGTTTGTGACAAAACAGTGGGTGCGCATTAGTAGAGCAAGACCTACTACTTACAGCTGTAAAATGATTAGCGGTTCCTTTAGGAGCTAGTGGGTGTGTCCTGTTCTTCATTGTTGTTTGGGTACAGCATACTCACCTGGGAAGATCGACCCTCAGTTGAAATTTTGCCTGGATCAGATTGGCCTGTGGCCATGTCTGTGAGAGGATCTTGATTGATGATTGACATGGGAGGGTCCGCCCACTTTAGGTAGCACCAAACCAGTGGGCTGTATAGAAAGCTAGCCGAGTGAGAGCATAAGCCGTTCAGCAGTGTTCTTCCCCAGTTCCTATTTCCAGGTTCCTGTTTTGAGGTCATATCCAAACATCACTCAGATTGTGACCTGGATGAGTAAGCCAAATAAATCCTTTCCTCCTCAAAGCTGCTTTCAGAGACAGTGTCTGTCACAGCAAAGAAATGGGACTAGAGTAGGCTGCGCTGTTCCGGAACAGAAAGCCCCAAGGAGAGAACAGCTGTGTGCAGGCTCCAGTTGTGAAGATAGGGTAGATAGTTCAAAAATCCTCAGGATACTTTTATGTATTTGTTTTGGGGTTTGGGTTTGGGTTTGGGTTTGGTTTTTGTTTTTTAGAGAACAATTGACTGTAAGTGTTAAATAGGAAAAAGATTTTTAAAGTTGCCTGTGCATGTGTGGACTGCGGATTCTCATTAGTGATTGTCCTGCTTGTATGGTTTTCATTTTTTAATTCTCATTTTCAAAAAGCATGTTGAAAGCACTTTCTCTTTTTTACTGCATTTTAGGTTAGACTACAAAAGCTAATGACGTAGCTCCTGGTACAGCATTTTCCTCCTTGTGTTGCACTTTAAAAGTATTTCAACTCTTTTGAATTGAGGAAGAAATTCAAGCTGAAATACTGAGTATGTGAGTGCACTTAACAGGTAGAACTCTGTGTGTTTGAACCCCTGGGATATGACCGAAACTGCACTGAGAGGAAATGATGTATGTGTCTTTAGTGTGCTTAATAAAAGATGAGAAAGTAATGAAAGAGGTTCCCTTCAAGGACCTAGAAAAATTCCTAAGTTGAAGCAAAAGCAAGCGGAAGGACTCAGAGAGGCAACATGACATTTAAAATAAAATAAAAACCAGGAAAAAGAAGTTGATGAGTAAAGGCGTTATTGACTCGTGGCGTAGGCCCGCTCCACTCGGACTGTCGGAAGTTATCCGAATATACCGTAATAAACCAAGGTCCTCCGTCAGGCTGACACAGTGGCCACACGATCTGCTAGGCCAGCATATTAGAGTCCACACGGGAGTGCCCGTCGCTGTGATACCCAGCCCCTCTTACAGTGTTAGCGTCTCTATCCCCTGGCCGTCTCAGTATGAAAACAGTCTTCATACCTGCAGTTCCAAAGGTGCGCGTGTGTCCGTAAGTGTATGTGATGTGTGTGTGTGCGCATGTGTCCATGTGTGCATGCATAGTTTCTTCAATATTATTACTATTTTTTTAAAGATTTGTTTTAATTTTATGTGCATGAATGTTCTGCCTACATGTATGTCTGTGCCCCACATGTGTGTAGTGTCCTTAGAGGGCAGAAGAGGGTTTGGAGACAGGAACTGCAGTTACGGACAGTTGTTATCAGCCAGTAGGCGCTGAGCATCAAACCCGAGTCCTCTGAAAAAGCAGCTGGTGTTCTTGTCTTCTGACCAAGCACACCAGCACCCAGTTCCAAAGTTTTACTAGCATTTTTTTTTTTTTTAGGAATTGGAGAAGGTAGAGAGAGAGGAAAACTGAAAAGAAAGAAAAAGAAGGGGAAGAAAAGATAGAAGGGGAAAGAAGGAGGGAGGTGGAATAGTTAATAAAGCTGACCAGATGTAATCCACAAAGCATATGTCCACAGACCGCAAAGGACTGAAACCACGTGGCCTGTGTTTTCTGGTAAGAATGCAATGACGTTTAACCCAGCTACAGAAGGGTAACTTGAAAATGCCAATTCATTTGGAAGTAAAGGGACAGATTGCTGAATAACCCACAAGCCAAAGGGAATTTTCTAATGGAATTATGCAAGTAATTTGTACTGAAATGTAATGAAAATACTGTCTTGACAAACTTATGGGATCAATAATACAGTACTAAACAGAAACATGTCAGACTTGAACTGGACATATTAGAAAAAGTAAGGGTTGAAAATTAATGATCTAAATATTTATTTCAGAACATTAGAAAAAGAACAGCAAAATAATCCAGAAGAAAGTTAAATGAAAAAAATGTTTAAAATAAAATGGAGCTCTCTATTTTAAAAGTCTAATAAAACCTATAGAAGGGGCCAGAGAAAGAGCTCAGTGGTTAAAAGTGTGTACTGATCTTGTAGAGGACTGGAGTTCAGTCCCCAGCACCCACGTGGGTCGGTCCACAATCGTATGTAGTTCCAGCTCCAGGGGATCCAACCCTCCCTTCTGGCCTTCTCTAGCACCCACATTCATGTGTGTGTATGCAGGCGTACACACACACATTTAAAAGTTTAAAAGGTAATATAAAATGTGTGTGGACATTACTTTTGTAATTAAAAAATCAGTTAAAAAAAGCATAAAAGCAAATACAGATTTTATTTTATTTTTTAATTTTTTTATTTTTATTTTTATTTTTTTACAGAAGTGGGGAAAGTATGCCCTGTAAACCTCTTATAAAAGAGATGGGTGAGGAAAATTGTGATCCGAATCACAATTGACTTCCATTCACTTATTAAAATTATGATTTTACCTTGAAATATGTTGAATGCAAACACTAGATATTTATATAGAATTATTAACCATAGACTATTTCCTTATACTCAAAATGTATACTTCTTCAATTTTCTAAAAATACATCACTATACTTTTTTAAAAAAATTTATTCACTTTACATCTTGATTGTAGCCCCTTCCCTTATCCCCTCCAGGTCCCACTCTTCCTTCCTCTTCCCCCTCATGCCCCTCCACTAGTCCTCAGAAAGGGAGAGCCTCCTCCCTTACCAACTGGCCACAGACTATTTCTCTTCAAGACCACTTACATTCTCTTCCTCTGTGGCCTGGCATTCTTCTGCCCTGCCAGGGGAAGTGATGGAGGAGCATGTACCAGAGTCCATGTCAGAGACAGGCCCTGGTCCCCTTACTCAGGAGCCCACATGAAGACTGAGGTGCCTATGGGCTACATCTGAGCAGGGGGTCTAGGTCCAGGGCCAGATGGTTTCAGTGCAGAATTCTACCAGACCTTCAAAGAAGAGCTAATACCAATACTCTTCAAACTACTCCACAAAATAGAAACAGAAGGAACAGAACTCACTCTCTGAGGCCACAGTCACCTTGATACCTAAACCACACAAAGACCCTACAAAGAAAGAGGATTTCAGACCAATTTCCCTTACAAACATTGATGCAAAAATACTCTGTAAAATACTCACAAACCAAATCTAAGGATACATCAAAAATATCATCCACCATGACCAAGTAGGCTTCATCCTAGGCATGCAGATTCAATATACAGAAATCCATCAGTTTAATAATTTGCCATATGACCACACTATTCTTTTAAATTAGAGAAAGAAAAAAGAGTTTTAAAAGTTTCTGCTCTCAATCTGTAGTTCCCAATGAAGTCATGTTATGAGTTCTCAGAGGCATCCTCAGTAGTGGAAAAGGGACTCATGTGAGACGAGTGGCAGCCCCATAGGATTCTGGGTAGAGAGCTCTGTGATGCTCCAGGAGCCATTGGTGTTCCCTTTGTGATCCCTGGATGCCTCTGTTCCTCACCTAGCTTTCTGCCATCATGTGTGGGGATTCTCACTACTTTTGGTATCACTTAATGTTAACTCCACATTTAATTTGATTTCCTAGCTAGGAATATAACTCAGATGAACAAAAGAACCATGAGCTTTGTATGTGGTTATATGAGCAAACTAGCATGTCTTATAGCTATGAAGACTGGGGTTTGGCCCTCCATCTCTTTCATTGGCTTATGCTTTGATTCAGTTTTTAAATTGTTTCCTGTTAAGGTGGAGTTCTTTTATCATTGTAGAAATGTTTGCGATGTGTTAATGTTGATAGTTAGCCGTCACAGAACAAAAGAATGTAGGTGGAGCTCAGCATGCTGTCACAAGTCATCATCTCAGGAGGCCAGGCAGAAGGACAGGGAGTTTGAAGGCAGCTGGGCTACAATGGCGAGACTATGCCTCAAAACAAATAAATAATGTGCATCAAACACCCTAATTAATGGAAATATTGGGGTACTAAGCTGAGCTCAAACATTAACTATTCAGACTCACAAATCTGGTCTTCAGCAAAGCATTCACTCCCTCTGAAGTCAGCAAAAGTTGTGCGTGATCTTTTTATTCTGATAAGTAACTCTGCGTCCCTTTACTATCTTCTGCAGGAAAAAGCAATTCCGATATCTGCTCGAAAGCAAAGGTAAAAAACCTGGCATCATCAGTGAGGAGAACAGCAACAGCAAAAGGCTCATTGGGGAAAACACGAACCGCGCGACACTGAATTACACCACCAGAGAATTCTACCACGAGAAGCTGGAGGTACAGTTCGAGGGCCTGTGGCTCCAGCACAGGTGCTCATGAGGGCTGGGCTGTGTACTCTGTCCTCCTTACACACAGTGCTGGGGAGAGCGGCAGAGCCTAGGAGGACAGCAAGCTTGAGAAGCGCCTCTGGCTCCTGGGTTTCCATCGCAGCTCAAAGCCATCGTCGAAAGAAAGCTGCGCCAAAAATCTGGACTAAAATAGGCCCCACATGCCTGATCTACCTCAATTAAGAGAAAGGGGAGAAAGGCTTCCATATTTGTCCAGCTGGAGCCAGAGCAACAAAGGACACAACAGACTCTCCGCTCCAGAGCTCTGGGCTTGGCTGATGGTGTTTAGTTTATACTTTTTATCCAATACCATGAATTTCCTAGTGGCACTGCATGCTGCTTCTGTCTGATCAGAGCATCTTAGCGGGAGGAGAGGGGGCATATTACCATGCTCTTAGGTTTGCTGAGGGGAAGCAGCATTGTACGGCTGGAGCCGCAGGGCAGGACGCATGCAGCATCTGCCTTGATGGCACTCACAGGTAAACAGCCAGAGAGTGCCATGCTGCAGCAGACCTGTGAGGTGACAGAGACCCAGAGAGCAAGAAAGCAGACACATTTCTCGAGCAGCTAATGGCATGTATGAGGCACTGCATGAGGTCTATCTCAATGTCTGTAGCTCTTCAGACAAGTTAGATACAGGTGTAAACAGAGAGGGAGGAGAGAGAGGTTCACAGTGTATATATAAATTAGAAGTACAAGAGTAGGCAGGTGGCCTTCAGGTATTCATCTGGCAGCTCTGACCTCTGCATGAAGACCAGCATGCCTGACAGCGCACATGCTGGTGCCAGAGAGGAAATGCGCTGGGGAGCAGCCAGCACTTCCTTTAATTGGAACTTAGTTGGAGTTTCTGGTTTTCCCCCTTTCCCTCTACTCTGCCCTCAGTCGGAAGCATGTTTGGGTCTCAGACGTAATCCACAGAAGCCTATGGGCTTCTTCTGCGCCCTGCTCTGCTCCTGCTGTAAGTCCTAGTGTGGGAGGCCTGGGAACCTCCGTGGAGCACGTGCGCAGGGCTGAGGGTGATTCCTGGCATCACGCATACTCACCTCCACAGTCGTGTTTCTGTAATTGAGCAGAGTCAGGTGAAAAGAAGTTCAGTGCTTCAAAGAAGGTGTCAAGTGAGACACTGAGCTGGCAGGAAGAGGCTGAGAGCGGAATGTCAGCCAATACAGAATTCCTGGTTTTGCCAAAAGAGGAAAATGAAAGCCAGGCTGGCAGGATTATGAGTCCTCTTCCTAAGGTAGTTGGTCCTGTGAGTATATATGTACTTAGAGAGTCTAAATATACAGATTCTCATGAAAGAATTATTTAAAAAATATAAAATTGCTGCATGCAGACAGGGACAATTTCATAGGGAAATCTGCCAAGTCAGTGGCCTAAAAAAAAGAAACAGGTCTTTGAGAATTTTAATTTTTAGTTTTTTGAGGAAAGTTTTAAAAAGGAAAACTCCTGTTTTCTCAAGGTAGAGAACACAGCATTGACTCCAAAATCCACCAAAATTGCTACAAGAAGAAAAGCCAGGAAAGATACTTAGATATGTTGATGCAAAAATACTTTAAAATACCAGGTTGGGGCTGGAGAGACAGGTCAGCAGTGAGGCCCATTTGCTGTTCTTGCAGAGGACCTGAGTTTGGTCCCTAGCACACAAACATTTTTAGGTCCAGCTTCAAGGGCTCTCATGTCCTCCTGTGGTGAAAGTGAATATTGCAGTCACATGTACAAACCCAGACACACACACACACACACACACACACACACACACACACACACACGAAGAAATAAAACATCAAGCAGAATACAGAAGCACATTAAATGGGTTACAAACCTTACAGCCAGTGTAGAGGTGAATCTAGCATGTTGGCATGCACTGGGACAGATAAGAGAATAATTATAAGCTGGGACTGGAGACACCGCAGTCAGCAGAGTGTTGCCCTCACGGGCATGAAGGCCTGAACTGGGATCCCAAGCCAGCGTACAAAGCCTGATGAGGTGGTGTGCAGCTGTAGTCCCAGCCCTGGGGCTTCTGTCCAGCCAGCCTTCCTGACTCAGCGAGAGACCCTGCCTCAGAAAATAGAGTGGGGAGCAGCGGGGAAAGCACACGCGTCCACTTCAGCTGACATGTGAACAAAACCATACATGCGTGCCCTTACTGGGGGAAACTGAGCTTTGCTGCTGGTCACTGAAGAAGAACTGGAAAGTTTATATTCATAGAAACAGCGCTAAATCTTCCTAAGTCCGTGGATATAGCGCAGTCCTAGTTCAAGTTTGTGCAGGGGTATTTGACCCTGAAAGTTATCAGATTGAACTAGAACCTTAAGCATCTCAGAGTAAAGGTGTTTTACTGGACACCAAGTAACTATGGTAAGGATATGTGTCTAGTTAGGTGTCTGTTGCTAAAACACTGGCCAAAGCTACTTGAGGAGTAGTGGGTTTATTTTGTCTCACAGCCTGTAGTTCTTCATCCAGGGAAGTCAGGGCAGGAGCTCAAGGAGGAAACTGGAGGCAAACTAGACAGGCGCCACGGTGAGGTGCTCCCTTGTTTCCAATGGCTTGCTCAGCCTGCTTTCTTATGCCACCTACGACAACCAGCCCTGGGTGACACAGCCCATAATGAGCCCTCCAGCATCAATCAACAGAGAAAATGGCGTATATGTTTGCCTACAGACCAATCTAATGGAGAAGGCATTTTCTCAGTTGAGATTTTTGTTCCCAGGTATCTCTGGATTGTGTCAGGTTGACAAGAGCCAACTAGAACAATGTTGTAGTTAAGGCAAGACAGGAATAGACATACTTTGGACAACACAGAACCAAAGCAAGTGACACTGTGCATACATGGGCGACTTGGGCAGACAGCAGCCATGATAAACTGGCGGGGGCAGTCTACTTCATAACTAATGCTGAGGAAAATGCCCTGAACCCATCCTTAATGTTCAACAAAAAATTAAGTCCAGATCAAATAAAAGCCCAAATAAAAAAATTAAAACTTTTTATTTTATGTGTGAAGGTGTCAGATCCCTTGAAATTGGCATTACAGACAGTTGTGAGCTGCCATGTGTGTGCTGGGAATTGAACCTGGGTCCTTTAGAAGAGCAGACAGTTCTCTTAAGCGCTCAGCCATCTCTCCAGCCCATGAAGTTTTTATTTTTAAAAATTGGGAGGAGACCTTACAGTCTTGGTTGTGTAGATGTGGCTTTTGAACACTCCAAAAGACCAACTATACAGGGAGGTTTTCTTTATAAATTTGGCAGTCAAGGTCACATTTTAATGGAAATAGCTTCAGCAGAATCAAACAAACAGGTCTGTATTAAAGTGGCTTGATCAATAAAAACGCAATGAGGAAGTAACATGAGGAGATGTCGGCTCCTATTCCGAGAAATCTCAAAGGTGAAGGGAGAAACCTGAAGCCACAAGTCACTGTGGGACAGGCACCAAGCTAGCCGTCAGGAGAGCTGGCCTGGCACCCTGATTACCACTTACTGCTGGAGAACTTGCCCATGGCCCTTAATCTCTGCCTCTTGACTCCCAGCCCAGCATTCCTTCTCTCCACCCTGCACCCCACCTCTTGAGAAGCATTTACCCCAGTGCAGCCAAAGGGCTCAGCCCCTCTCCTGTGTGCACTGAGTGGCTGGGAAAACTCATGGAGGTGAGCTGCCCACAAATCAGGCTAAACAGTCCTTTTCATTGCTCGTCCTGTTGCTTGAGGCTCACCTAGCCATCCATTCTTCTGCCTCATCCAAACGAGATTTAAGAGACTTTAAAGGGTCCAGTTCTCCTTCTAGACAGGCAAGGAAAACTGGAAGCTCGGGAATTGTCCAGGGTTGAGTTGTGAGTTCCTGACAGCTGCCGGATTGCTGCAGCCTCCTGAGTGCCCAGCCCAGGTTCTCCTGTTCCCTGTGTTTGCTGAGGATGTTCTAGTACAGGGACTGCCCTCCCTAGACACTGGCTGGCTAGCCATTTCACTTTGTTCATTAATTTAATTCATCTAAGAATTTTTGTGTTTTGAGTTTGAGGTTTAAATCAATCTTTTCCTTAAGTTTCTTTTCAGCATTTAACCTTGATCAACGCAAGTTACTTAGAATATAATTCTCATTATCACATGTAGTTAAGGCAAGGCAGGAATAGACATACTTTGCATCAACTTTTTCTTCTAATAAAACAAAATAAATACTGAGTGTGTGTGCGCACGCGTGTGTGCGTGTGTGTGTGTGTTGGGAATCAGACCCAGGGTCTTCACGAATACTAGACTAAAAACCTCTACCACTGGAGCTAGATCCCCAACCCCAACAGAATAGCTTTATTGAAATTAAAGTTGAATGCCCAAATGTTGTCTGGCTCCGAACTCGCCCTGCTGTCTTTAGAAGCTGCTTTGTCATCTTCAGACTGCCAGACCCAGAAGCTGGGTGAGGGTGCTGCTCTTTCCATGGCAGTGGCCTGGCATGATATCATGGCTTATGATATTTTTTGTTCTTCTTTGGCACTTTTCTCAAACTTTGTTCAAACGGTCTAGGCTACCCTGTGGTGTTCTGTATTTTTCTATACTAGAGAGTAAACTCAAAGTGTGAGTATAAAGGATTACACAGATAGTGGCTAACCCCAGACTGATTAGAATGCTCAGCCTCAGTACCCCAGCACTTTCACCTCTGGAAAGCCCCATGCTCAAATGAGACAGGGGACTGGAAGACAGTCAGGCCTTGTTTGCTGCCTACCGAGGTAGAGCCCTCTGTCACGAGCTGCTGGAAGAGAATTCTGCCCTGAAGGAGTGTGGCAGGAGAGGGATGGGGGTGCAGAGCAGATTATTCTAAGCTTCTCTGATTCTGTTAGTTATTGATTTGGCTTTTGGATTCATTTTGATTTAATGTAAATTTTTCTTTTCTTAACAGGAAATAAAGGACAAGAAGAAGTTCTGCAAGATGTATGTAGAAGATCTTGTGAAGGAGGCCACGGCCATCAATATGAAGAATGAGGCTCTGCAAAAGCTGTGGCCGCAGATGTTCATTGAGCTGGTGAGGGACGCTGTCATAGAGATCCGAAACAAGGACTCCTATATGAAGCTCTGCCTGCAGCAGATCACTGACCAGAAGTAGTCCTGCACCGGGTGACCCAGGCAATCTGGAGCTTTGTGAAAGTTTGGCAAGATGCTGGTTAGACATGTTGAGACACCACCACTATCCACAGACTGAGAAGAGTGGCATCATAGCCTCACTCCCTACACTGAGAAGGGAGGAAAGCCAGAGAGAGGGAGGGCTCCTTTGTCATGCATGCTGACCACACGTGGCCTTGGGAAACCAGGCAGCACTGGAGGAGGCCTGACTGCTGGGATGGAAATGCTTCTTCAGCTCCTGCTCTGACTGGTGCGCCTGCTCCAGCCCCAAGCGTGCAGTATGCTGATGGGCTAGCATGAGATGCCTCTACCACCCTCTAGCTGAGACTTTTCTCTCTCTCTCTCTCTCTCTCTCTCTCTCTCTCTCTCTCTTTGCCTTTTTATTTTATGTCATGATTTCAAAGCCAAGCATATGTTCTTTTTTATGAGTGAAGAATAAATACATTAGTAAAAAAAATATGTCCAATGTCTTGTGGGGTTATGTTCTGTTGCTGGGATCTCTGCTGCTCAACTAGTCCTCCGAGAAGAGCAGGCTGGTTCAGGTACCTCAGGGCACCATGGGCGGGCACTGTGGCTGAAAAGGAAGAGGATGCTTGGTCTTAAAGCCTCTGGAGAGGATGTGAGCTGCAGTCATGTGTGTGATGCGCTCCTTCGAGTGGTGTGTCCTCCTGCTGTTGACCACTGCAGGCCTCTTTTCATAGGCTGTGTGCATACCCACCCTTCAGAAATATTAGGGGTGGAAGATTCTAGTTTTTAAGTTTAATTTGAAAATCAAACAGGAAAATAAGATGATGAGGGGTTTGAGCTGGCCCATTCTGATAAGAAGAGATGGTGATACAACCTCAGGAAGCCAGTCTTTCAGGTCAGTAAGGGCCCCCTCCCTAATGTGCTCAGATTCTGCCTACAAGCTGTTGTGTCAGTAAGAATACCCCATGAGAGAGAAGAGAGCGAGAAGTAAGACAACAAAGCCCAGCAGAAAGGCCTGGGCGGAAGCTGAGTGCTGCTGCGGCCTAGGAGACCTGCCTCCCCAGAGCCTCTGCCGGCCTCTCCCAGAGGAGTGTTCCAGCTAGACAGGGAACATGGTATTCCTGAGCATGGACTTTTTCATGACAAGGCTGGGTTAGCAGGAGTTATTGCCTAACTAGCTTGGGATGCACCTGAACCCATTTTCTTCATTGTGTTACAGACCCAGTAATGGAGAGCCATTTCCTTCTGGCCAAGAGAATGGAATCTTCTCCTGGCCTGGATGGAGACTTGGGACCGCAGCTGGGCTGGTCAACAGGCTGGTTGAGTGACCACCCCTCAGGAAGATGGTTCACCTTAAAGGCGTGCTAAAGAGGTGGGAGGAATCATTATTCCTTTGATGAGAATTACTCAGGTGAAACATTCCCTTTTCTGCCATCTCTTCTAAGCATGGTTTCTTAGACACTGGGCTTTCTCTCTCATTTATCCATTAGGTTCTACACCCATTTATCAGTTTCTACACCCAAAGCTCATTTTGCTTACTAGGGTTCTGAGGTGAGAATAATCACCTCACAAGTAAAGGACCACCAGGTGACCCGGGGTCCTCTGTTGAGAGTGAATGGAGATCCCTGGAACAAATTCTGCTTGGGATTTTCAGGGCTATAAGGTTAGGAGAACCAATGACAGACCTCCCGACTCCCACCCCAGGAAGGTTACTGTGTGCCAAAGAATCACTTTGTTTCCTGATGTGATCTCAAGCAGAAATGGAACACATTTAGAACAGGCTGGCCTTAAACCCCCAAAGGAGAAGCACCCGATCTCTCCTCAGTAGGGAGATACTGCGCCCATCCATGTTCAGCTTCAGCAGATCCACGGGTACTTCGAGTGCGCCGCTGGTTCTGCAGTGACTGTGCTGATCCGAGGATGGAGCGGGCATCAACTCCCCACTCAGGGCGCTTCACCGAATGTCCAGTGTGGGGCCCAGCACAGTCCGTTCACATTCCTGGTCCATTCCTGACCAGGCCAGGGGACATGCTGAGACATTTTCTCCTGGATGAATGATAGTGGCTGTGAAAGCAAACCTCACCGAGCAGTGTCTTAGGTGGCTAGGTCGTCGCAGGCGCCCTCTTATTTAAGCCAGCAGCTTGATGTATGCGTTTGAGTCACACCTGTCTGAGTATTGAACAGCTGAGGCCGAGCAAAGCTTGGAAGCTCAGCCCTAAACCAGAATGCGGGGCTTTCACTGTCAAGAAAAGTCTCTGTGTGTGTTGTATACTTTTGTTCATTGTGTAGGTGTGTATGTGTGTTTGTGTGCATACTAAGGTTAGACATGTGGATGTCAGATGACAATGGGCACTACTCTGTTCTCTGCTTCCACCACGCAGGTCCAGGGATTGGACTCCATTAGGGTTGGTGGCCAAGCCCCTCACCAGCCTCAAGAATACACTTCCTGCTTAGTGTTCCTTTTGATCTGCTTTTGTGTTTTGTTGTTTTGTTTGTTTGTTTGGTTGGTTGGTTGTCGTAGTTTTTTAAGACAGGACTTGTCTGTGCCTTGGCTATCCTGCATTTACTTTATAGACCGGGCTGGCTTCGAACTCACAGAGATCCTCCTGCTTCTGCCTCTGTAAGTGCTGGGATTAAAGGTGTGTGCCACCACTGCCTGGCTTCGTGTTTTGCTGTTATATTGAGAACTTAAAACAGAATCTCTCCAATATGTATAGTACACTGAAGGACATAAAGTATAAATACTTACATGAAATACATATGAACACATGCATATTTCTATATAGTGAAGATATATGAAAAGTATACCGGCCAAGTAGCCAGGCGTGGTGGTGCATGTCTGTAACCCCAGCCCTCAGGGAGTCAGAAGCAGATGGAGCTCTGTGAGTTGGAGGCCAGCAGCCTGCTCTACAAAGCAAGTCCAGGACAGCCAGGACTACACAGAGAAACTCTGTCTCGCAGAAAACAAAAGAACAGAACAAAACAAAAAGAACACCAGCCAGATTCTTACCAGTAACATATGGCTGATCAGCTTGAGGTGTCAAGGGCAAGAATGGAATTAGAGAGGCCATGCTGAGCAGGCACTGGGCGCATCCAGGAAGACACACTGGGGGTCCCGATGGCAGTGCTGGGGTGTCAGGAAGTGGCTGCACTGTGGATGGACATTAGCGGCAGAGGCTATAGCATTTCCTGACTGGTAGGATGTGGGGTAGGAGAAACAGGGCTGACTGATGGCCCTGGGAAGACCCAGTAGCCAGCCACAGACAGAGGCTGTGGTATACGGAACATCCATCCAGAGGAGGAGCAGAGAGCGGTTAAATGTCCACTGCAGACATTTAGTGGGCGTGGCTCTAGGAATGGAGAGGTGAAAGGAGACGCTGGGATTGAATTAAATTATAAGTTTTTGAGCCATCAGCATTTAGCAGCAGGTGTCATACTAGTTTACATTTTAGAAAATTACTGATTTTTCTTATATTTCTTAATATAGTCACATCTGTTAGTGTTTTATGATTTCCCTGATTATAATTCGTCTTATGGAGAGTTGATAATAATTCACATCTTCCTATATTTGGGGGTGTGGAGCGATGTTCACATATGTGTGTTAGTGCATGTGACTGTGGGGGCCAGAAGTTGACGTCACTCACACTTTTTTTTTAACTTTTATTAATTACACTTTATTCACTTTGTGTCCCCCATAAGCCCCTCCCCCTCCCCTCTTAATCCCCCCTTCCCTCCCCCTTCTTCACGCATGCCCCTCCCCAAGTCCACTGATAGGGGAGGTCCTCCTCTCCTTCCTTCTGATCTTAGTCTATCAGATCTCATCAGGAGTGGCTGCATTGTCTTCTTCTGTGGCCTGGTAAGGCTGCTCCCCCTCAGGGGGAGGTGATCAAAGAGCAGGCCAATCAGTTCATGTCAGAGGCAGTCCCTCTTCCCATTACTATGTAACCCACTTGGACACTGAGCTGCCATGGGCTACATCTGTGCAGGGGTTCTAGGTTATCTCCATGCATGGTACTTGGTTGGAGTATGAGTCTCTGGAAAGACCCCTGTTTTCTGGTTCTATTGCTCTCCTTGTGGAGCTCCTGTCCTCTCCAGATCTTACTATTTCCTTCTTCTTTCATAAGATTCCCTGCACTCTGCCCAACAGTTGGCCATAAGTCTCAGGATCTGCTTTGATAGTCTGCAGGGCAGAGCCTTTCAGAGGCCCTCTGTGGCAGGTTCCTAACTTGTTTCCTGTTTTCTTCTTCCTCTGATGTCCATCCCTTTGCCTTTCAGGATGGGAATTGAGCATTTTAGTCAAGAGTCCTCTCTCTTGATTAGTTTTTTTAGATGTACAGATTTTAGTAGGTTTATCCTATATTATAGATCTATATGAGACAAGGTGTCTCACTGCATCTGGAGCTTGCTGGTTAGGCTAGACAGGCTGCAGGTGATCTCGGGGCTCCTTTCTCCACCTCCCCAGCGCTGGGATTGCAGACATAATGACAGATTACAATATAGCGTTGTCCTGGCTGCTTCTCATGGGTGCTTAGGATTGAACTCAGCTCGTCATTGCTCACGTGGCATGCACGTCACAGACTGAGACATCTCCCCAATCCACCCCTGTCCTATGATCCCATGCCTGCATGGTAGACCTGCATATACCCAAGTCATCTCCTCTGTGGGTAAGTCCAGGCTTTAGTTCTGCCAGCTCTGAAACTCTTAGTAAGCTACTCTGGTCGGAGAGGAAGAGGTAAATAAGGGTGAAGGAGGGGCCTGGCTAGTTAGCAAAGCAAAACCAAGAAGAAATAGAGAGAAGGAAGGCTATTGAGGAAAATGTTAATTTTAAAGCTTGAAGAACAAAGGTTAGTTTTCCTCGCCTGTTTTTCCAGGTCAGCCTGAGGTGGAGAGGTGGTTGATGTTGCAGGAAATCCTGAGCCAAGCTGGAAACTCGATCACACCACTGTGGTCACCAGTATTGATGGAATATCTGTTATCTTTGATCCTGGCCTTCTGCTTGTGTTTATGTCTCCCTAGTTCTTGGTGTGTGCTCTTTCCTGAAAGCTACCTCGAATTCTTCCCTGAAAGAGCCAAAGTGTATTCAAAGCCCTAGAGAATCAGCGAGTCCCAGAGAGTAAGTCCACTCCCCAGGGAGCGAAATCGGTTTTCTTGGGAGACACTGAAACTATGAATTCCTTATTATGGTCCCTCTACACTTCAGCAGTAAGAGAACTGACTCCTTAATGTTTATCTTGAAATATTTCAGCCTTCAGAAATGCACACTGAATAGTATCTCAAATAAATACCCAGCTCCACCACCAAGCATAACAGATCTTAATATTTTCCACATTTGCCTCAGGTTCTTAAAATAACACATTACAAATAAAGAACGAGCACCCGAGCCCTCGAGCCGCTCCTTCCCTAAAGGTAACCACTGTATTGGATTTCACGCTGATTTTCTGTTCCTGTTTCCCTTCTGTTCCTGCTGCGCATAAATGTATGGGGAGTGTATTTAATTGAGTTTTATATTTTCCAAATTTGTATAGATCATACGCAGTTTCCCCTACATTTTCTTTTCACTTTCTCTGAGGCTCGTCCTTGTCGACGGTGGTGGTTGCTTTCTTTTCGTTACTGTTTGTGGTTCCTCTGTGGGCTGAGCCTGTGAGTGGACAGTAAGAGCTTCCTATTGAACACACCTGTTGCTCTGGTGAACACGTGCTCAGGACCTGCCGGCCCACAGTACATGCGTCTGCAGTCACTCCTGTCACATTGCTTTAGAAAGAGAGATCTACTAGAGTCTTCCACGAGCAGAGAGTCCACTTGTCCCACACCATCACTGACAGCCAGAGCGTTCAGGTTTTGTGAGTTGGCCTGTGAGAGCCGGCCTGCATGTGAGAGAGTGTGTGTGTGTGTGTGTGTGTGTGTGTGTGCACTCATGCATGTGTGCCAGGTTGTATGTGAGTGTGTATTTGTGTGTTCATGTTTATATGACAGGTTGTGTGTATGGGTATATGTCAGGTTCTGTGTGTTTTCATGTGTGTATGCCAGATTGTGTGTGTATGCCAGGTAGTGTGTTTGTATTCGTGTGTGTGCCAGCTTGTGTGAACACGCTCATGTGTGTGTGCCAATTGTGTTTGTGCCAGCTTGTTTGTATTCATGTGTGTGTATGCCCAGTTGTGTGTGTGTGGTTGTATGTGTTCCGGGTGTGTGCCAGCCTGTGTGTACCCTGCATAGACACCTTTGGTGACTTGTGCAGAGGAGGATGACGGAAGGACTTTGCATTTAGATGAGGGTTACATACGGCGCTGCTAGCTTTGTTTTTGTCAAAGTGAACTGATCTAGAGTCTCCTGGTCAAGAGGGAATGCCAGCTGAGAGATGCCCCCCTTGAGTAGCCTGGCCTGCCTGGGAGGCATTTTCTTGATTGGTGATCGAAGAGTGAGGGCCTGGCCCACCACAGTTGTTGCCACCCTGGCCAGGTGGTCCTGGATGGCACAAGAAGGCAGGCCGAGGCAGCCATGAGGAGCAACCAGTCCTCAGCCTTCTGCAGTGACCCGCGCCTCTGCTCCTGCTGGAGTGTCTGCCCTGACTCTTCTTGATGACTAGCTGACTGGACTATGTTAGCCAAACCCGAGCACCCAATGCACCCCACGCTACCTTTACTCACAGTGTTAACGCAGTGATAGAAAGCAAGCTGGTACACAGGAGAACGCAGTGAGTGCACAATTCATGCAGGCTGAAAACCATAATACCCTGCTCACCCCAGTTCTCTCTAGACACCCTGTAGAAGCTTAGCTCTGGCTGTCATTCCCTGCGGAGCAGAACCACTAGACCCTTCTGGGTCTGGTGTCTTCTGCCCAGCACAGTGCTTTGAGGATCAACTGTATTGTGTTGTATTGCTAACCCATTGTCTCAGGTGGCCTCGTGTAAGCATATCACAAGTTGATTGTGCATTCTGCTGGGCTCTTTCCAGCCTGGCTTCTGCTAGGTAAAAACATTTTTGCAGCAACCATTTTCTGCAGTCACAAAATAGTTACAAGTTTAATTTTCGAAGGGAAGCCATGCATTTTTCATCGTGGATTGACAAGTCTACACAGCCTCCGGCAGAAGTCATGGCTAGAGGCTCCAGTGCTATAAGCTTTTGTTGTGAGCTTCAAAACAATGTGAGCTCTGCTCGTGGGGCTGTTCCAAACATTTCCTCTCTGCTTTAATTGTGTTTTCACTGATGTGGAGTTGTGTTGGGTACATTTTTGTGTGTTTTGTGGTCATCTTTAAATCCTTTGTGAAGTGTTCAGGACTGCGGCTCTGTGTTTATAGAAAGCCTTGAACTGTCTTCAGCGCTGACTTACAGCCCTCTGTGGGTTCTACGTGCAGTAGCAGGATTTACATTTCTATTCTGAGTGATTCTAAGATCGCTCTAAAAATGCTTTTCCTACCTCCCATTTTCAGATGGAACCTTGCTCTCAAATGGTTCTCAACCTGTGGGTTGTAACCCCTTTGGCAAACATGGACCTGCAAAAGTATTTACATTACAGTTCCTAACAGTAGCAAAATTGCAGTTAGGAAGTAGCAACAATAATTTTGTGGTTGGGTACAGTGGAAGTTCTGGCTGTGTCATGTGGACATGTTTTTGTTGTAGTCTCAAGTGTGGGATGCAAGGGAGTGCTTTGCCCTAGCTGATAGCAGCCGTCGGGAGGCACGTGATCTTTGTCAGCTGATTCACAGCCCGGTGAGAGAGCTCCTGGTCCTTGTTACCAGGAAACTCTCTCATGCAGGGTGTGTGTGTGTGTGTGGGGGGGGTTTGGCCAGCTGAAAAACATAGAAGGTATAACTAGGAGCCCGCAGACACAGAGAGAAAATGATAGACTTTGCTTAGCTTGACATTGCTTTGCTTCACTTCCTATCAAGCCGCTATGAGAGAGAAATGCTGCAGAGAAGCTTCAAGGTTGCTGTGGCTGTTTCTGGCTGCCCTTGGCCCTGCACTCCTGACTATAAAGAGTGGAATCGCCCCAAGGAACTGTTCTAAAGAGGTCCACATCCCCCATCGCTTTTAACCTTCTTTCTCCTAGCTAAGGTTGGTGGGTTGGAAGGCAGGTAGAGATGTTTAGGAACCCCACGACCCTGCCAGCAGGAAGTAGTTAAAGAGAACCATGCCCTCTCTCCCCACTAATGTTCTTTCTCTCCTACCTGGTGTTGGGGTGTTAGAAAGGATTGGGATGGAGAAGGGAGAAGGAGACATAAGGAACCCCAAATGAAGTAGGGTTAAAAAAATCCAAGCCTACAGTTGGGGGTCACCACAGCATGAGGGACTGTATTAAAGATGGGCAGCTATAGGAAGGTTGAGGACCACTGTAAGCTTTAGAGTTGGGACCACAGCCCTTCTTGGATTGATCGGATTTTTGTTGTTTTGAGATAAGGTAGTCCAGGCTGAACTCAAACTCAGCACTGTTGTCCAAGCTGTTGGTCCTCCTGCCTCGGTCTGCCAGGCGCTGGGGATATAAGTATATACCTACCATGCTCATCTTGGAATTTTCTTTGTGAATGGTGTGAGGCAGACATCAAACTTTGTTTCCCTCACCTGCAGAAGCCCACTTGTTCCAATATAGACTGTTTCAAAGGGTCTTATTCACCCATTGAACTGTCTTGTCATTTAAAAAGAAAAAGCAAAGCCCGCCTTTGACCTATCTACTTGTATAGATTTCTGGTTTCCCTTTTTCATTTTTTACACAAAGCCTGCACTGTCTTGATTACCGCACCGCTCTGTAAGTCACGAAAAGAAGTATCATAATACTGTGAACTTTGTTTCATTTTCAAGAGTTGTTTTAGCTAATCCATATCTTGCATTTCCATATAAATTTTAAAATCTGCTTGCTCATAATTTTTAAAATATTTGTTGCTCTGTCCAGTCTACGGTGAACTGGAGAGGCTCTCAAACCATTACACTATGTTGCTTCGTGTAATTAAACACTTCTAGCTGTAAGTTTTAAGACTTACTCCTAAGTTTTAAGACTTACTCCTAAGCACTGCTGTCGTTTGAATCTTCCTCTGTCTCCCAAAAGGCTGCGTGCTAAAGGCGTGGTTGGCTGGTGTGTGATTGTTAGGGGTGGAACATTTAACAGACGAGGAAACTGAAACGGAGTGTTTATCCTGGAAGGAGGTGGTGGAGCCTAACGTTGCTTCCTTCTTTGCTCCTTGTAAACGCCTTCCCCACCATACTTTCAAAACTACCTCAGATGCAAAGCAACAAAACCAACAGACCATGGGCAAAAGTCTCCAAAACCATGAGCCAAAATAAATATCTCTACAGGTTGATTGTTTGTGCTGGAGAGACCTCTCAGTTGGCAAAGTGCTTCCTGTGCAAGCTCGAAGATCCGAGTTCGACGCTCAGCACACACGTGAAAACCAGGCATCGCTCCACATGCCTGCAGTTCTAGGCCTGGGCAGGCAGAGATGGGAAGGCCCCTCGGACCTTCCGGCTACCCTATCTAAAGGGATTGATGAGTTATAGATTCAGTGAGAGACTCTATTTAAAAAAAAAAAAAGAATGATGTGGGGAGCAGTTGAAGATTCCTTACATTGACCTCTGGCCCTACACAAATATGTACACACATATGTATACACCCAGTGAATACACACATAAATGTATACATGCACAGACACACATGTTGATTATTAACTGAATAACACAGCATTTTTATCTATTAAAAGTATATTACAATGCTATGTTCAATAACATAGTTGTGTTATATATATTGTTGATTCTTATAATTCTAAGCTTCCATATTTGGAAATTTGTCTCCTAGATAAAAAGGTATTTGTAAACTTCAAGTCAGTACTCACAGAACTTTCCCAAATAATTGCGGAAATGCACAAGCTGCTTTAAAAATTCGAGCCACCTGGTGAACATGCTCCCAGCAGAAGTCAAACAAGGCCACAGCTGCCTTCTCCTTTGAGGTCTCATCATGCAAGCAGGCGCTCCTGTCCCTTACTATTTGGCACTATGCTTACTGCACTTTGTGCTTTGTGTTGGTGATTCTGCTATGCTACTCAGATGCTCCCGCGGAGTTACTGTTCCTACATTCTCTAGGGTTCCTATAGGCAAGGAAGTTGTGATGTGTGTCTTGGAAAAGAGCCATGTGTTACATAGACTTTGCTTAGAGCACGAGCTCAGTGCTAACAGACTAGCAGTGTACACTTGAAAAGGTGCCTTTAAGCAGAAACACACTTAAAAACAAAGTAATGCATTGATTGCTTGATTGAAAAAAAAACAGAAAGAAAGACAATTCACAAGAATCTACTTGTATTTTTCCCATAGGGACAAATACTTGGTACTGACTCATTTCATGTCTGCAGCAACTTTACAGGAAACAGCTATTCCAAAAGCCTCAGTGATGTCAGTTTGCTATTTTGACTTTATACCCCAAAGCCATCCCATATTACTTTCTTAGGCCTTTTCACATTAAAAAAAAATATTTTTATACAAATAATGACACTTTATATCTTCTTTTCCTACCCTAATTTGTTTATTTGCCCTTCTTGTCTTATTGCATAGGTCAGGATTGCCAAATCAATGTCTAAAGAAGGATGACGGTTACCTTTCCTAACCATGGGCTAGCTATGTTCAATATCTAAGTAATAGGATTTTTATAGATTTGAAATGATTGAATAAGTTAGGGTTTTTTTCCCTTAGTTTGTTGAGAATTTCTTTAATCACAAAAGATAGTGAATTTTGTGGAACTTGCTCCTTCTTTTACTGAAATGATCACATGATTGATTTCTCTTTAGTGTTCTGATGATGTTGGTTATACTCACTAGCTTTTCAAAGTTCAAGCCAGCCTTGCATTCTTGGAATAATTATGTATTATCCTTTCAAATATTGCTTGATTTTAGTGGCACACACTTATTTGTGTCTGTCGTCTCTTTGTCTATGAAATGTATTCATCTAGAAAACATTTTTGTCCACATATTCCCTCCTTTTCCACTTTATAAAGAAACTTGGAAGAGCCACATGCTTTAAAATATGTCCTTTACTTTCTAGTAACATCTTCTTTGACCCAGAGGCTGTTTAGGGACATACTGTCCAATTTCCGAGTTTTTTTTTTTTTTAATGTCATTATGTGAATACTAAGCCTTCTGCCCTCTTCATACCTCTATGAGATGTCATCGACATCTAACCAGAAGTTTGGCTGGGACCTTTCATGCCATGTCTGAATGAGGATCACAACATCTGTTATTGTCAACTAGGCCAAAATTCTAAAACACCTGTCCCAGTCACCTTTATCCTTTCACTTGTCTACCCGGCTGATGAGTTATTAATTCCTTGGAGATGTTCTGTTTCTAGCAGAATTGTGCAGTTTTGTTTTCTTGGAGACAGAGTCTCACTGTCGTCTGGCTTCCCTGGAGCTTGTGCTGCACCCCTGCCCCTGTCTCCTGACCTTGGAGTAACAGGCGCATATCGCCATACCCAACCTTCTTGTTTCTTTTTAAAGGTATATCATTTAAAAGCCTATTTCTGCCAAACCCAATAACTAGCCCGTTAGAAGGATGAATTTGGTCCACCTATATTTACTAATTACAAAATTAACTTAGAGTAAATTAGCACCTAATGTATGCTTCTACTTGTTCTACCTATTCGTGTTTTACGTTCCTCTTTCAGCTGCTTTGTTTATGACAACCACGTTGTTTGTGTGTTGTGATGCTGCCAGTCAAACCCAGGACCTCACACATGCTAGTGTGTGCTCCACCTCCTGCCCAGTGAAAACTCTTTATCCACATAGTTCGCCCTTCATAGACTTACTAGCTGAACAATGTGGGTCTATCTCTGAAACCCTTTCCCTAGAACTTACCACACAATCCCTTGCCTTTACATTGATTAACGCTGCTTTCTAATGTTCATCAAAGTCTGTTCTCCTTCTGGGAAAACACAGACCTTGGACCAGTTTTCTCCATCCACCTCTTCTCCTGTGGGCATGTGTAATGCTTTGGGCACAGAGTGTCCCACGAAGGTTCGTGTATTGAAGGCTTGGCGTTTCATCTTGGGAACTTTCAGATCCCATTTGTATTTTCAATCCTAGTGACCAAGTTTTATTCTGTGAATTCTGAAATCAAGGCAGAGTGGAGTACTGGAGTCACAGGGATGTTTAGGAAGCCCGGGGGGGGGGGGGAATCCACTGCCTTCCCTGTCAAGCTAGAGTACTGAGTAAGAATGGACACGGGAAAGCTCCTTCCCATGACACCTCTCACGTCTGTCCTTGCTCCAGTGTCACCCAGCTAGGGGTATTGGTGCCAGACAAAAGATTTGTACAGGCTCATCCTCATGACTGTGCCTTCTCCATTCTGACAAGGCAGGTAGCCTCCCCCCACCCCCCCGCTTCCTAGAGTCTCCTGAACTGCTGCTGGCTCTAGCTGATCTGCCATTTCACCCCCTGATCATCAGTGCCAGGAGCCCAGGTGATCTGTTCATACCTGAGCCACTCTGACATAAAGCCTCATTCCTCGGGATCACTCAGGATGGGGCAGCCTCCAGGTCCACAAAGAACAGAGTAGCTGAGAAGGCAGCCTGAGTGGACATTCACTTCTTTTTTAAATTTTTAGGTTTTAATTTTTTAATACAATATATTTGATTTTGTTTTTCCCTCCTCAAACTTATCCCAGAACCTCTCCATCTCCCTACTCACATGACTCTTCTTTCTCTCTCAAAAACAAAACAATAATAACAACAAAACAAAAACAAGCCAAAAACCAAAAATTCAAAATCAAAACAAACAAAAACCCAATAAGACAAAAAGTGCCAAAACAAAAAGCCCCCTCCCCCATCACAACAAGAAAAAATAACATGAAGTTTGCTTTATGTTCCTCAAGTACTCCTGGTCATGGGGCCTGCCTTGGTGTGTGGCTAATGTACCCAGTGACACTGCACTGGAGAACCCAGTTGCTAATCGCTGCTTTGTCAGAGGCCAGATGCTCTGCCCTCAGCATTGGAAGCCTGTCTGGCCTGAGCCTGCGCAGCTCTGCGCCTGTTGCCCCAGTCTCTGAGTTCACCTGCGCATCAGTCCTGCCGGGTCTGGGAGACTGGAGTCATGCACTACCTCTGCTCTTAAAATCTTTCTGCTGCCCTGTCCACATAGATCCCTGAGCCTTGTGTGTGGGGGGGGGGGAGCGATAAAGACATCCCATTTAGGACATGTTCTTCCTTATGCTGTCAAAGCCACCTGTCACCTGTCACCTGTCCTCTGGATCCCAAACCCTGCCATCCCCACAGCTCCTGAGTCGTCGTCTGTTTCTTCACCTGGCCTGCCAGAAAGGCAGACATGTAGCAAGTGTTGGGATCAGTAAGCAGGCACTTCTATGGCCAGTCCCAAGGGACCTAACCGGTTATCAGGCATTTGTGAAGACACCCTGACCACCTAGAACTACCTGCGCATGCCCTGGGTCACCCTATAAGAGAACTGGAGCCCTCCCCCTCTCTCTCTCTTCCTTACTCTCTCTTCCTTGCTCTCTTATTCTTTCTCTCCTCCTCTCTCCCCCTTCCCCTAATAAACCTCCCACGTGGAACCGATCTCGTGGTGTGATTTGTGAACCCGCGTGTAACCTTCACATTCGCACGTTTCCTAACAGCAAGTCCCCCTCGATGGATTATTTTTATCATATTCTCAGCACAAGGAAAACAGAAGCCGGAGAACTAGGGAGAAGTTCAGCTGAGAAAGTGCGGCTGCACAAGCATGAGGACCTGAGTTCAATCCCCAGCCCAGCAGCCGAGGGAAAGCTGGGTGTGGGTGTGATGGATGCCTGTAGTCCCAGCCCTGGGGAGGAGACAGGAGGCTTTTGGGGCCTCCCGTCCATTCTATCCAAGTCAGTGAGTTACAGGTTCGGTGAGAAACTGTCTCAAAAAATAAGATAGGGAACAACTAAGGAAGACACTATTGACCTCTGGCTTTAGTATGTACATGCATTTGCGCGCGCGCGCGCGCGCACACACACACACACACACACACACACACGAGAATACAAACCAGTGGATTTTTTTTTTTTTCTGTAAAATACAGTGGGAAATAGATCCCTTTTTTTCACATCAATTTTCTTGCCTGGAACATAGCTGATATTCAGCCCATCACAAGCACCTAAAGACCTCATTTTCGGTTTACATCACAAAATTGGCATCAACTAAACAGTAAAAGAATGTTCTTCAGCCCGAGGTTTCTCTGGAGAAGATGGTGGCCGACTCTCCTCCCCTCATGCGTGCCACACAGACTGCCAAGTTCCAGTCTGAACTCCACGCAGCCTGTCTTCTGCAACCACAAACATCTGTAGGTACACACGAGAGCGCCTGTGCTCGCCTCGAGTGCCAGCGATGTTACGCAACCCCAATGGCAACAAGCGGTGGGAGTCCAACTTTCCGTCCAGCCAAGCATTCATCACTCTGTGTACGGCTAGCTTATACCTCTGGACAGCGATATGGCTTGGACCTCTTCTCCTCTGAGGAATGAAATATCAAATGCTTCAGCTGTTTTAGTCTCTGCCTTTAGTAGTAGAGTTACCGGTTTCATATGATAAAGTGGTAAGTTTTGTTTGTTCTGGAAAAGTTAAATTTATTTACCCAAATTGTGTTTTGTCTAATGACAGTGTAGGGCTAGGTGTAGTTCCATAGTTAAAGGAATGAAGAGCTAGAGGTGAAAGGTCACCAGTTAAATAAGTCCAATTAAAAAAGACTTATCCTTTAACATGCGTGAGTACCTTGTCTGACTACGTCTGTACCGTCTGCATGCTGGTGCCTGTGGAGGTCCTAAGAGGACAACAGGCACCTGAAGCTGGAGTTACGGGCGGCTGTGAGCTACCGTGTGGGTGTTGAGAGCCAAGCCCAGGTCCTCTGGAGGAGCAATCCCCACTCTTGACACTTTACCCAGAGCTGCTATTGTCACCTGTGCTCTCCAGCCACACGTCCGTCCTTCTGCTTGTGCAAAACCATCTGTTTGCAGAGTCTCGCTGGTGTGTGCTTTTCTCGTCCTGCTTTTACTCTGTGCGCAGATCAGTATTTTACCTTATTTGCCTTGTAGTGTTGATTGACTCATCACTACTCTTTCAACAAACCGTCTCTTAAAGATTTATTTTTGTTTGTATTTATGTGTGTATATAGCATGCGTGCAGTGTCCACAGAGGACAGAAGAGGGCGCTGGAACCCCCAAAACTCGAGGCACTTGCAGGCACCCAGCATGGCTGCTGGGAACCACTCTCAGGTCCTCTGGAAGAGCCATCTCTCCGGCTGTTTTTGAGTTGGTGACAATCACAATAGAAACAAAGGATTTGAAAAAAAAAAATTCAGCAGAGACCTACTGAGCCTTTACCACATACCAGACATGGCGCTGTATGAAATCACATGCGTGACTCATCAGAATCAGTGGAATACATGTGGACATTAGAATGTAAGTTGGGAGAGGCTGCGCTGCCTCTGATTCTCAGTAGAAAACAACTGAGAACAGCACATACAGCCAGAACATAAAAACAACAGGTCTGCATTAGGGTGAAAATGATAGTTTTATGTTCCAAATTTGTGAAGTGTAGGATAAACGAAACCCAAAACTAGAGTAATTTTGATGAACTTGTCTGCAGCCCACTCACTGCCTGGCCAACCAGTAGCCTGAAGAAAATGGCCAATAAATGCACATATCAGCGTGTGTCGCTGCTTTGTTGTGGCTGGTGTTTTAATAGCCACACAGCCGGTGTAGCAGAAACCTGGCTGGGGGGATCCTAGCTCTAGGGATGGACATTGGTTGGCTTCTTGGTTTACATTGACTTCTGCCTTTGCTACAGTCCCTGTCTGTCAGAACACTGTCCATGCATGGAGTTGTGGAGGAGAATTCTCAGTGTGTGTGACCTCAGTTTCTTCAGAAACACAGGATTGTTCTTGGAATGTGTTTTTGTGCTCCTCCCAGGGGTAGTGGGCACGAGTGAACTTACTTCAGAATGTTTATCATGACTGGCTATTGTTCTTCCTCATATGCCTTGGTGGGAAAACATGTTTTTGCCATGTGCGGCTTGTCTTGTGATTGGACGCTTTACTCAGGTGATACTTCCTAACCCTCAGAGTAGAAATTGTCTGAGCTATTGCATAAGACTTTAGTCTGCCTCCTTTATCAGCTCTATTCTCCCAGGCCCCATTGCCTCTAGAGTCATGGCGCTTGGAGAGTCAACCAGATCAGAGCCAATGAGCACATCAATTATTGACTTCAGTAAGTCCAGGTGCACTTAGCCATGCCACACAAGTGGAAGGCATAGGACAAGTTGGAACAGCCAGCAATTCCCTTCCGCCAAGCGGGTCCCAAGCATTGGGCTCTGGTTGTCAGGTTTGGCAACGGGCACCGTTATCTGCCAAGCCATCTTGCCTTCCCATCAATTGGGTTCAAGCAGAGAGAAGTGCAGACTGCTTCATTTCACTTTGTCTGTGTGGTTGGGAACAACAGGAAAGTACTCTGAGTGTGGGGTGTGCAAACACAAAGCTGTGGTCCCTGTAGCTGCTTTAATACCACAAGGAAAAGTGAGAGTTGAGAAACTGGAGCAACAAGAAGGAGCCAGGCTGGACCATGCTTGAATCTCTGCACTGCTAAACTCTATATCCTTTATATAATGTCTGGGGCCTCAGCAAGGAAGACATAAAGGCTAGGGTCTGGAATCATCTGAGGCTTAGTCACATGATGGTTGACACTAGCTAGAATTTCAGTGTTACTGTCACATAAACCTCTTCTAATGGCTGCTTGGGCCTCCTAGCATGGTGGCTGGGCCCCAAGAACCAGAATCCCAATCTCCATTATCTTACGACCTAGGTCAGGAGTCACATAGCTTCCCCTTAGATTCTGGATCATAGAGGCTGAGTTCCCAGCAAATACCAAAGTCACATCATCACAATTACCCTCTCAGAACTACCTCAGCAGCCAGGGATTTGTGTGTGTGTGTGTGTGTGTGTGTGTGTGTGTGTGTGTGTGTGTGTTGACACAGGTCCTATGTAGCCTGGGCTGGCTTAGAATTTCTTATATAGCCAAGGGTGACCTTGAACTCCTAGGTGTCCTGCCTCCAGGACCCATGTGACATCACCTAGTTGCTGTAGTTTTTGAAAATGACCACTTGCCATTTGTAGTATTCCCTTCCATTCTGCTGTCCGATGAATCACACTAAGCCTAGCCTGAATGAGGGACCTGCAGCTTGCATGCAGCACCCTACACTTCTTTTACTATGTTAATTAGCATAATTTTATGCTTACCTGTTCTTCTTGGAGCCTAAGTTTCCTTGGAATGTCTCTTTTCCTTTGTTGTTTTGACTCCAGCAGTTAGTAAAACATCAGTTGACTGTGAAAGCTTTACCTCTGGCTTTGTAGTCAAACCCATTCAGAGACAGTCTCCTATGCCAGTCTTAGCATATGTCTTATTTAGTTTTCTGTTGCTTTAACAAAACACATGACCATAAGCAACTTGGGAGGAAAGGATTTACTTTGCTTTATAGTTCCAGCACAGCCCATCATCTAAGGAACTCAGGGCAGGAACTCAAAGCAGGAACCTGGAGGCAAGAACTGAGGCAGAGGGCATGGAGGAGTGCTGCTTACTGGCTTGCTCTTTATGGATTGATTGGCCTGCTCTCTTAGACACCTGAGGACTCCTTGTGCAAGTATAGCACCCACACACACAGTTCAATGCCCCTTCCACATTAACTGTTAACCAAAAAATTCTCACATAGACTTGCATATGGGCCAATCTGATTGGGACATTTTCTCAGATTCCCTCTTCTCAGATCATTGTAGCTTGTGACAAGTAGACAATAAATAAATAAATAAATAAATAAATAAATAAATAAATAACCAAGGAGTCTTTACATCCTGCCATTCCAATCACTCTGTGCTGCCGGCCTGTGTATCCCCCAGATGCCAAGCCCAGACCTTTAGAAGTCAGCATCAAAGAGCATTTAGAGCAATCCCACGGTGGCTCTGCATGGCAGCCAACTGCTGCATCTTATCAAAGTCACCCTGTGTGCACAACAAAGAGAGCAGAGAAGGAAGAATATGTGCTCTTGATACTAGATAAGAAGACCCCACGGGTATTGCGGTGGCCAAGGATGGAAATCATTAGGCGTGATGAAAGTGCCATAAAGCAGAAGAGGACAAAAATGTAGAGCATGTGTACCAAATGCTGGAGAAGCCTCTTCAAAGATGGAAGGGGAGGAGCACATTGCCGTGGTATTCTCCCCCGCCTCAGCTTTCCAAGAATGGGTTGTCCCTCACCATGCTTAAGCTCTCCTTGCGGTTGCTGGTTGTTGTGTGAAGTGGCACACATGTATGGCGCCTGTGTGTATCTGTACATGTATGTGCAGATGCATGTAGCTCTGTATGTTGGCTGTGTGCATGCGCCCAGAGGATTACACTGCTTGCCTTTCTCCATCACCCTTTGCCTTGATTCCATAACACAGGGTCTCACTGAACCTGGGGCTCACCATTTCGGCTGGGGTGGCCAGCCAGTGAGCACCTTGGATGTGGCTGTCTCTGCTCCGCAGTGATAGGCCTATAGGCATACACAGCCAGGGTTGACTTTTTAATGTAAGTACTGAGGATTTAAACTCAGGCCCTCATGTTTGCATAGCCAGTGCTCTTACCCCCTGAGCCATTTCTCCAGCCTGAACTTTTGGCTTCTTAACAAGCTTACAAGGACACCTAGGTTTGGAGCTTATCACACATCTACACCAGCTCGGCCCATCACAGGATCCTGTGCTGAGAACTTGGGTTGGTGATGGTGACCACTTTAATGGACCTGTGCATGACATGAACAGCAGGTAGTTTAGGACTGGCAAGACACTTTCCTAAAGGTTAGCAAAGACCTCTATAGCCTGGGAAACATTTCTTGAAGACTGGCCTGGGCATGCCCTCAGGGCATTGCCCTTAGATGAGCTGTGAGAGGTCTTTAATTTTAAGTTGTCTGTCCCCATTCCAGCCCTTGAACAGGCTCCTATAGCACTTTTCTGCCTCATATATTTTAGACAATGGTGTCATTATAGTCAAGCACCTCTGAGCCAGTCCCTGATGTCAGGCAAGGAGTCCATTTTAACCTTGTTACCTGATCAGGTGCCAAATGCTATAAGCCTGTATCAATATGAAGAAATGGTTTTGCAACAGGAAGAAAAATCCAAAGAACACTTCTCTAAATGGCTTTGAAGTGCTCACTCTACCCATCTTCCAACACCAAGGGCTTCCATCTGTCTCCTCACACTGAAACGGGATGGCTGATTTGGGTAGCCACTCTTCTAATGAACTTCTTCGGCATGGGGATAGGCCGGTCCCTGCTGATGATGACACGTCTTCAGAATTATGTCACCAGAATTAGGGTCAGAACCTGGCCGAGCTAACCAACCAGAACCAGCTGCCTGTCCCCAACAAGATAACAGTGAATTAAATAGACAAGATGACACAAACAGTAGAAAAAGTGCAGCTACTTTGGGAAGAGGAACAAAGAGGAGATCCAGTGGCATGCCCTGCTCACAGCCCTGACCCCCCGCTGCAGTCCATCTTCCATGTCCTGAAATGAGGTTTAAGTGGAGGATTGGGGACATGTATATCTTACTAGTCCATGGCTAGGCATGGCTCCCCCATCATTTTCTGAGCTCCTGTCTCCTGCAAGGTCTATAAAATGTAAACCTACTTCCTGGAGGAAAGCCCTCCCCCGGGCTGGCACCAGGGACACAGACTTTTCCTTCCCACAGAGTGACTTTCCTGGGGAAATTCCAGTTTAGGGAGAAGGTCTGCCGTTTCAGTAGTCTGGTTGGCAAAGGGAGGGATTCAAGAGGCTCTTCGGAATATTGTTCTTCCTGCCAGGATGGTTACCGGGCGGGCGGGTGGAGCAGGGCGCGCTGTAGAGCTGTAACACAGAGACTGAAGACTGGGTCTTCAGAAGGATAAAGCATCTAGCTTGCATGCTGGCAGACATGGAGTAGCAGGACAGGATGGTCCTGACTAGGCCTGTGGACAGAGGGCAAGGCTGTCCCAGAGGGCCCCAGCCCTGCATGTCAGAAAGCAGAGGCGTTGGAACTGTGACCGGCAGGTCTAAGTAGTCCTGTCTTAACAGTGGCCAAACGAGATGGCCATGAGGTTGCTGTAGCCACACGTGAGGAGAATGATGACTGGCTCACGTCATCTAAACCAAATATGGAAACATTCCAAGTCCTGTGGAGCCTGCCCTGCTGTCTCCTCTACTCTGTGTTGTGGACACCGTTGTTACAGGCATCTTAATCTGCTGGCTGCTCCCATCGCTTGTCCTTGCAGTCCAGGGAAGGCCCTGCCTGTCCACCGCCTCCCTCTGCCTCTCTTCTCCCACGTTGCTGCCTGCCTCTCCTTTCCTGCTGCATGACCTTCTGCACAGAAGCCATGTCTCCATATTTGTTTTCTCTACATTTCCTTTGGTCTTGTAACTCACTGTATTCCCCTAGTGTATTTCCACTCCATCCCTGAGAACCTTCTCCCCCCACATAACTAGCCCCCCATTACCCTCTGTGTGGGTGGAGTCAGGAAAGTATTAGGGTTTTGGCAGGAGCCAGCCTCTACGAGTTACTCACAGCAGCAAAGGAAGGGTGGGAGCTGGCTCGGTGCTCGTGAGCACTTGCTCTTGCGGAGGACCCTGGTTCAGTTCAGCACACACGGCGGCTCACAACCATCTGGAACTCTAGTTCAGGGGATCTAGTAACCTCTCTGGCCTCCAGGCACCAGGCACATGTGATAGAGACGTATACATGTAGGCAAAACACACATGAAAGTTAAATTAATAAACCTAAAAGGAAAAAAAAGAAGCAAACATTAAACACGGGGCATTTGATGACATGGCCACACGACCATCTTACCCACCTCCCTGCACCCTGGCAGTGCCCTTTCATGCTCATCTCTGCTCCAGCCTTGACTTTTGTCTGAGTCTGAGCAAACCCACTTTCCAATTTGTCCTTTTATCTCAGTTTTCTAAGACCTCCATGAACATGTTTTTAAATCCTCATGTTTGCCTCTGTCTCAATAAATTAGTCCCAGTGCTGTCATGTGGCAAGGGAGATAAGGTATTTGAACAAGCAGCATCTAAGGCCCTAAGGCCCTGAGAACAAAGGAGGAGGAATAATTCCTGTGTATCTCCTACTGTCCCTGCCTTCAGGGACGGCTTCATGGATGTTTGTTCGCCTGTCTGTTGACATGGCTGCTGGTATAGGTACAAAGTGTTAGTTCCGGAAGACACCACTTACTGCATGAAGAGTGGGATCTTCTTGTATAGCATGTTTCGTGTTTTGTTTTTGAGGCAGGGTCATGTAGCCTAGGCTGGCCTTGAACTCACTAGGTAGCTTGCATTGAACTTCTGCTCTTCCTGCCCCCACATCTCAAGTGTTGGGATTACAGATGTGTGCTGTCCCACCTGGCTCTATGTGGTGCTGGGGAACCCAGGGCCCCTGCATACCAGGCAAGCACTCTGCCAGCTCAGCTACATCCTCAACCACATACAGCATCAAAAACCTCGGGAACCGTGATTTATCTGAGAAGTTATTTTCCGAAGCAGATGGTTCAGCAGCCTTGGCAGAGCTCCCTGGGTCTCCTTTCATCTGTACCCTCCCAGGCCCACTGGTTAACTCTATTGTGAAGTAAAAGAAACCAGGACCCCTTAGAGGACAGATGTACCCTTGTGTTAAGAGAGTCGGAATGAGCCTGGAATAGCCTGCTGTTAGCAAAAAGTAGGGTTTCTTTGTTGCTTGTTGTTGTTGTTGATTTTTTTTAAATATGTCAGGGGCAGTAGCCAGACCAAAGGATCCAACTTAAGGGTCTTTGTGGATGAAGCATGGACTGTTTGAGCACAAAGAATTAATCTTTTTAAAGAAACTTGAAATAAGGCCTATGAAAGACCAATGGATTTATAATTATATCCCAAAAGAAAACTTATAGTTAGTATAAAATATAAAAATGTATATAAAACTAAAACTTAGTAATAATTGTTTTAAGATATTCTTTTGTTTTCATTTGTGGTGTGTGTGTGTGTGTGTGTGTGTGAGAGAGAGAGAGACATCTGTGCATGTGCCAACGGGAGCTGCTTCTAAAGAGCAAGGAGTGCTCTTAACTGCTGAGCCATCTCTCCAGCCCTGGTGGTAATTTTTTTAAAAAAGATATTTAGTTCTGGATATATTTCTTGATAATGAATATTAAAGTGGACATCACTATCACACAAGTATTCCATTACTCCCACTAAATGACTGTTTCGTAGAAATATAAATGTGTACATATGTTTGTTTCTGAGGGGAAAGTAGGATGCAGAAACAAAAAAAGGCAATAATTCTGGGTAGCAACGAGCTTTATCAGAAAAAGAGAGGAACGCTTTGCCGAGTCCTGGGATTAACGTTGAATAATTTAGGCAAGCAAACGTCCAGCATTTTATCTTGATCTATGATTGTACAAAACCATCAGGTAGAAGACTCAGTGGGCTGAAATTAAAAAATGCCATAAAGCAGGTGTCTTGGAGATAGCCCTGTTTCCCATTCACTCTGGCGGCCGGAAGGCCAGGATCCAGATGCCAGCACACTGGCTGTGTGCAGAGGGCTCCTTCTCCGCAGAGGGCAACTTCTTGCTATGCCATTTTGGGGAGGGAGGGACAGAGGTGCTTGCAGAGGTCTCTTCTAGTTCAGCACTGACACCACTCCTGAGGTAGTCATGAGCAATCCCCAGAAAGACTGCACCTCACAACACCATTGTTTTGAAGATTAGGATTTAGGCACCTAGATGGGGGGGGGGGGCACAGTTGGCTCTTAGTGAAGGTCTCTAAGGGAGATAAATTAACCAACTACACCAGAGAGGAAGAATGTAAGACCCATTCCCAGCGCTTCACCTCAGAGGAAATGAAAGCACCAGTTGACCCTATTCATTTCAATAATAAATTACCGATTGTGAATGTGTAATTTCTTAGAAAGTCAGTATGTCGTATTGATAAGACATCAGGTTTTGTACTTTGGCAAAGGGAGACTTTAAAGGTTCATCATGTCTTAAAAAGTATCAGGTTGTAAACAACAATAATAATACTGGCAAAACCGTGTAAAAGTGTCACCTTAAAATGGTGTTGTGGTAACCCCCAGTGTTGAAAGCTGCCCGGCCTGAGGGTGAGCACTGTGCGCAGACTAACAGACGGGCGCAGCTGGTGGAGCTGCGTACAAGTCCTTGCTTTTCAGGGTCTTGTAACATTACTCGACCCCTGGGAAGATATAAAAATATACAACTGAAGCCTTAGGAAGATATTAAAACACATACACTGATATCCCCTAGGAAGGTGCAAAACAGGCACATGAATTATCAAAGAAATGAATAAGCCCATTGCCTATGGCCTCAGGCTGGGCTCCAATGTAAGCGTAATGAACTTGGGAGTTGTGCATTTGTGCAGTCTGACCAGGTTTGAGGAATTAAGGAATACAGCTAGAATGAATTTAGACTTGTATTTTTAATGATTCAAGAGAATTTAATCAAATTAACATCATCTTAAACTATCAAGATAACTTGTTCAATGTTTTTGTTGCCTGTTACATATTTACAAAAGAATTTTGGAGGGAGTATTTAGAGCAAATCCAAGACATATTATTACACCTTTAAGTCTTTAAACATATATCTGAATGATAATGCCTTTAAAAACAGATACTAACCTCCACGCAGGGTAGTGTATCATAATATGAAATGTGTCATTTGGTGCCATTACACATTCGTATTTTTCTCAGTCTTAAAAAACAAAAACAAGCAAGACAGTGGAGGTGCACGCCTTTAATCCCAGCACTCAGGAGGCAATGGCAAGGAGATCTCCGAGTTCAAGGCTAGCATGGTCTACAGAGTTTCAATACAGCCAGGGCTACACAGAGAAACCCTGACTCAGAAAGTCAAAACAACAATAACAACAACAAAAACCCAAAAACAAAAACCAACCAACCGAACTACAAAACAAAACCCCAACGCTTTGGTACTTTGAATCCAGAGTCAAACAGATTCTATGTTGGGGTTTAGAGAAGAAATATCCCCATACACATTCATGTCTGAATGCTTGCTCCCAGCTGGAGGTACTGTTTGGGAAGGTTATACAACCTCGGGGAGGCGGAGCTTGCTGGAGGAAGTGGGTCATGGGGGTGGGCCCTGAATTCCCGTAGAACACTTCCTGTTCTCCTGGAGAGGTGGCTCAGCAGTTCAGATTCCTGTATCAGAGGACCGGCGTTGGAGTGCCCGCACATCGGGCAGCTCACAAGTGCGTGTAACCCCACGGGCTCTAGATCTCGACCCACGGGTCTCCACGGCTGCTTGGGTTGTCTTGGGCGCCCTTGCCTCCGGGGTGCATATACACACAGAGACGTGAAAAATAAATACAGTTTAAACGAAAACTTAGCAGGTCCTAAAGAACAAATGTTCTCTGACCGCATTGCAGTTATTCAGAAAGGAATTCCAAAACCATCTCGCTAGAGATGAGCAAGCGGTGGTCCCCGTGTTTTGTGGACCCTTCTGAGCAGGTGAACTGCTCGGCTTTTGTTCCGAGCTCTCTTTCCAAGGAGTTTATGGGAACAGCAGTGAAAACAAGCTTCCCACCCTCAAGTCCTTAGCCAAACCCACCTGCAGACCCCTCCAGATCACATATGGATTCCTCCCGTGGGTCTTAGGAACCAGGACAGCCCATGTGATGAGCAAGTGACGAGGTCCTTTGAGCCAGAGAGACAAGCTGTTCTGAAGCGATAGCTGTTTCATTGCTCTCCACAGCTCCATATTCTTACTGTATCTGTTTCTTGGGGAGGAGAGGTAAGGCAGGCCGTGGCACGTGTAGGTCAGAGGACAACCTGAGCATCAACCATGCAGATCCCGAAGTGTTGGATTGGGTCATCAGGCTTGACAATGGGTGCCTTCAGCCCGCTGAGCCAGCTCCCCAGCCCTCTTTACAGTTCTTGACACTAACGTAAAAGAATAACCCAAAGGCATAATTGTGTCGTAGCACACAATTAGATGGTTTTTAAGTTGAAAAGAACTCATGAAACTATTAAAGTGAATAACCCAAAAGCACCTTAAGCCCAGCTTTACAAGTGCAGATAATCCAGTACTTAGAGGAGAAAGTGTAAACATTTAGACAAGTTTATCAGAAATCAGGAAATTCTGAAATCTACCAGGGCAAGTGTTTAACTCGAGATGAAGAGAAATGATTTCTAATGAGTTAAGAAGAAATAGTAACAGGCGAAGACACGACAGAGCAGCATTGCGGTGCTAACATCAGCCAATACTGGAGATAGGTAAGCTTAGAAATTGTTCATCGTTCCATGTGTGTGTACCTGTGTGCACGTCACGGTGTAGGTCAAAGGTCAATCATGAGTGCAGTTCCTCGTGCCAACTGCTTCAATACGTGTGTGCTTGTGTGTCTGTGTGTGTTCACATGTGGAGGTCAGAGGTCAATGTCACGTGTCTTCCTCTAGCGCTCTATACCTTACTTTTTGATCCAGGGTCTTACCTGGAGCTTGCTCTTTTAGCCAGGCTGACTGGCCAGCAATTCCCTGGGATCGTTTTGTGTCTGTCTGCCCAGCCAGTGCTGGACTTACAGACACGTGCTGCCTTGCCCTTCTTTTACACTAGCTCAGGTCCTCAGGCTTGCACAGCAAACATCGTCCCTGCTGAGTCATCTCCCTAGTCCCCAGTCTCATGGTGTGGAAGCTTGATCATCAGCTGATATTCCCGGGTTGAAAGGTCCTGGAACCTTTGAGGAGCGAACACTAGTTGGAGGTCACTGCCAGGGGCATGCCTAGGGCATCTTTTCCTACTTCCTATCTAGTTCTCAACTTCCTGGTCTGCCATGCTGTGTATGAACAGTCTCAAGGACATAGCCACCAGGACCTGAGCTGTTCTATTACCTGCTCTCGTGGTGATGGACAGAAACCAAGAGCCCAGATCAGTCAGTCTGTCTTTAACTTGTCTCTGTCAGAGATTATGGTCTCAGAGACACAAAAGTACTGAATATATACATCACATCTGTTTGTGATGTTTTTGTTGGTATAAAACATCACAGAGGCTCAAACCATATGAAGCCAAAGATGATAGACCTGAAAAGAAAAATGAGCACATTTCAGCATCTCTCAGTAATTGATAACACATGTAGAGAAGTAAGAGCATAGAAGGCTTGACCAACAGGCACGACAAATCAAACCATTTATTTATCTGTACTTGTAGACTTTACTCAACAACACGACATACATTCTCTTCAAGTATGTATGACACAGACATTATTCTAGGATATGAAACACACCCCCAGGAATTAGAAATAATTCAGTTCTTTCAAAGGACATTCTCTAACTACATTGGAATTAGAAGTTTATATATATATATATAATTTATATATTATATATAATTATTATATTATTATATAATATATTATATTATATATATTTCCATATATATTTCCATATATATATATTTGGAAATTAACATACAAGAAATGAAGAAGTATTTGAACCAGATGAACATCAAAACATAGCATTTCAAATATAAATATACACTGATAAAATCATATTTGGACCATGGAGATGACTGAGCAGGTAAGGAAGTTTGCCACTGTGCCTGGGGACTTAGTTCATTTCCTGGAATGAACATGTGGACGGTGGAAGGAGAAACACAAGTTGTCCTCTGACCTCCAGAGATGTACAGACGCCTCCCCACACATACACATACACAAACTAAAGTAAATGTAAAAATGTAACAGCCGAAGGAAATACGCAGAAAGGGCTCCCCTTTAGCAAAGGAGGAGTGAGTCCGGAGGCCCAGCCTTCTGATCTCAGCACTGGGGAGACTGTGGCAGGAGGACCCATGTGGGGATGAGCCTTCGGCTCCAGGGGACTCCAAAATGAGTGAGCCCAAAGCAACAACCATAACCCAAGACAGGCAAGCAGAGGAGGGAAGAAGGAGGGAGTGCAAAATAAACTTCAATTAATGAAAAGCCAGGGCTGGAGAGATGGTCCCGTTGTTAAGAGCGCCGGCTGCTCTTCCCGAGGGCACGGGTTCCCATGGCTCACACACCCATTGTGCCAGCTCCAAGGGGTCTCAGCCCCTTTTCTGATCTCCTCGGGCACCACACACATGTGTGCTGCATATGCACCCATACACACACACACACACACACACACACACACACACTTTTTAGTTAATGAAAAGTCAAATACTAATTTTTAAAGAAATCAGCAAACTTCATAATCTCTAGTCAGAACTATTAAGATTTAAAAAAGAGCTGGGTGCAGTGGTGTCTGCCTTTAGTCCCAGCACGAGAGGAAGCAGAGGCCAGCCTGGTCTACAGAGGAGCCCAGGACAGCCTGGTCTACAGAGGAGCCCAGGACAGCCAGGGCTGCACAGAGAATCCGTCTCAAAACAAACAACAACAACAACAGGATTTTTAAAAAGACGAAGGGAGATGCTTTAACGACTATTGTGCTTTCTGGAGAGTTTGGATCCCAGCAGCCACGGAAATGC
Source organism: Psammomys obesus (assembly GCF_907164565.1). Taxonomy (NCBI): domain Eukaryota; kingdom Metazoa; phylum Chordata; class Mammalia; order Rodentia; family Muridae; genus Psammomys; species Psammomys obesus. The sequence goes on along the minus strand of NW_026596039.1, from coordinate 21,830,598 downwards.
CTTGGGAGTGTGGCAGCAGACCTGTCACTCCAGCCGGGGAGGCGGGAACAGGGGGTCTCCAGAGGAAGCTGGCTGGGTGGCCGAGCCATGCCTGCCGGCTCTGGGTCTGACTGAGAGACCCTGCCGCAGAGAAGAAGGAAGCAGAGCCAAGGGGTGGGGGGGG
>NW_026596039.1:21719308-21830335 GCF_907164565.1 Psammomys obesus | reverse complement strand
CACACACACACACACCACACACACACACACACACACACACACACGCACAAATGGAAAAAGCAAAAAGTCAGAATGTACAACGATGTGAAAAAGTAGGAACAGATGCAAACTGCAGTTTCTACAGACATTAGCGGGATCAGAAAGGAGTGTGCGAGACGTCCACAAGCATAGACTTAGCAGCTAGATGAACTGGGCCCGTTAGCTGCAACACAACCACAGTTCCAGACCCAGAATGAAGCGGTGGAACATTCTGTTTGGGGAGAGAAGCGATCTTTTACTTAAAAGCCTTCCCACCAGGAAACATCCAGCTGCAGCTGGCATCCCTAACTGCACACAAACGCTCCCAGAAATTTTCAGCAGACAGACGCACTTCCCAGCTCCCTCCTGAGTCCAATGCGACTGCTCTGAAACTCAAGAACATTATGAGAAAAATCCCATAGGGCTAGAGGAGGCCGCGTTGGTGCCAACCCCTGGCTGCTCTTGAAGAAGATCTGAGTTTGAATCCCAGCATGCACATGGCAGCTCACAACTGCCTCGAATACCACCTCTACAGAATGTGATGCCCTCTTCTGGTATTCGTGGACACCCTACCCACGTCACACACACACACAGATGCACACACATACACATAAACAAACTCCTTTAAAGAAAATTTTATTTCAAGCCCTTCATGAAAACAGACACAAAAATCCGTGATCATATTTTACTGGATTCAACCTGAAGAGATGAGGCAGCCGACCGCGCGCCTTCCATGCTGAATGAAGTGTTGGCATAACATTGGAAAACGCAAATCGGCGTCATTCCCCACGTTAAGGACAAAAGGAAAACCAGATTATCTCTTGATTAGACACAGAAGTACTGTCAGCTCCCACACAAGACCGAGGATCTACTAGAGCCAATCCACGCAGCCTCAGGGGGAACAATGAGCTAGAACCGTCTCCCTCACACATCTCCCTGCTCCTGGACTGGGATGTCTGGGCTGGCCTCGCCCTCAGTGGGCTGGTGTAAGCACGTACCTTAGTACTGGGCGGGATAGCCCCCCGCTGCCTGATTCCCTCCTTAAGATAATGGTTTCACTAGAGCTAAGGTCGCAGGATTTCTGAGGGACGCTGGGACGCCTACAGTTTCAAGCCCTTCTTGCCCCATTGCGCATGCCCACACCTCCTCCCCACCACAGTCCCTCAGTGATGGCTAAAAGCCTTTGGGACTCTGCTGTCAGGTAAGTAGATGCTACCACTCCAGGCAGCCCCTGCTGTCTGCGCGTGCGTGGCTGCTGTCTGTGCGCCATCCAGGCTGGATTACAACAGCAAGTCTTGGTTGCTTGCCTAGCCAGCCTCACTTGTGCCAACAGCTCCTGCTCTTAATATCAAATCACCCATCTCCCTTTCACAGATCAACCTCCTTGCTTTGGTATGCCTCCAGGGGTCTCTACCCAAAGCCTATTAGCATGGCCTCATCACTGAGGGGAGGGAGCCTGCTGGCAGGACGTGGAAGAGATATTACAAACCTTGGAAACAGGGCCAGTGAGGGAAGGAAAGAACTGATTCCCACAAGTTGTCCTCTGAACCACACACTCATGGTACGCGCGCGCGCACACACACATACACACACACACACACACACACACACACACGCACACACACACACACACACAATTTTAAGACTGCAGCCTTAGAAACACTGAGTTTTTAAATTGTCTCTGTTAAGATTTTCAAAAAGTCATGTGTCCGGGTGCATCTTGCGGGAACTGGGGTTTGTGCACATGAGCGGCTCCTGTTGAAGCCAGAGGAGGGTAGCAGGTCTCCTGAGATGGGAGTTACAGGCAGCGGTGAGCTACCCCAGTGGGTGCTGGGAGGCAAATTCTGGTCCTCTACAGAAGTCAGTCCTCTTACCCGCTGAGTCATCTCTCCAGCCCCTGACTTTTTAAAGGCTGTGCATGTCGGTTGGGGGATAACATAAAATTTAAATCAAAAAGGGAGAGAAAAAGCATTCGCTGCCGCTGCCTCCACAGTCTCAGGCCCAAGCGACCACCTGACCCTTAGTAATATTCTTTTCTGCCTAGTCAGCTCAGGGCCCCTCAGTGCTGCCAACTGCAACTGTCATGTGGAACCTGTTTCCATTCCAGATATTTTTACAAAGGATTTTCAATTCATCTATTATATAATATATACAGTACATCTATTACATATGGACTCTGTCTGCATGCACACCTGTATGTCGGAAGAGGCCACTAGATCCCAGTATAGGTGGTTGTGAGCCACCATGTGGGTGCTGGGAATTGAACTCAGGACCTCTGCAAGAGCAAACAGTGCTCTTAACCTCTGAGCCATCTCTCCAGCCTCCTCCATTCCAGATCTTATCTAAGGGCTCTAGAACATATTTTGATTTTGTTTTCCTATCTGTGAACTGTGTGTCTTTGCTAGATTCCGACCTGTAGCCCACCAGCTCCCCGTACCCTGCCTGAGCTAACCAACTCTCAGGCCATGGGGGGGGAGTCAAGGCTCCACCCTCAGCCTCCTAGCCCCGCCCCGGAGGGGAGAAGGCAGACTGTCCAGCAGGAGTTGTTGAAAGAGAAAGCCCAGAGAGACTCCAGGAACCCTGGGTGCCACCAACCGCTCCGGAGGGCTCCAGGTTGTGCTGTTGATGGGCAGTGGTTCAGGTCCGTCTATACTTTTCTTCCTTTGAGAAAAGGCTGCGGTGAGGGATATGAGGCAGGAAGTTAGGATGGTAGAGCTGTCGCTTCCTAGCCTGCGCATCAGGAAGCAGGCTGCCGCTTTTTATGGGGCAGTCTGGGAAGCAGAGCCATCAGTCATGTCAACGTGAGTAGGCCTCATAAAATTCAAAATGAAAGTCACTCTGACACTTTACATTAAAAAAAAAAAAAAAAAAGGAAAAGAGGAGGTTAGCCCAGCTAACCTCCCCGGGTCTTTCCCTCTCTCCTGTCCTGTGACTTTACGACTTCAGTCAACAATGTAAAACAAGAGCAGAACGCAGAACACTTCCTCTGAAACTTAGCGCAGGGCTCTGGAGCAGGGCAGGCGCTTCCAGAGGGGTAGATGTGAAAGGGAAGAGGCCCAGGTGCGTTCTGATCCCCAGAGCAGAGCATGCTTGTAAAATGCCTCAGCGCCTGTGCGCCTTCCAGCTGGCTCCGTCTCTCCAGACAGGGAGAGAGCTGACCGATAAGAATCTTTCTCATTAACGTAACCACGGCTTGTCATGTTTGTGGAAGGCGGTGAGAAAATGGAGCCAGGAGCCTGAGGCCAGAAGTTTCCACACCTGCCCTCCACATCAAGGCTCGGTGAGTTTACATGAGCTACTGTACTGCAAGGCAAGTGATTTTAACTTTGTGTGTGTGTGTGCATGTGTGTGCGTGCGTGCGTGTGTGTGTGTGTGTGTGTGTGTGTGTTTATGAGAGAGAGAGAGAGAGAGAGGGAGAGAGCCAGAGGTCCATCTCAGTTGGCATTACGTATTGTTTTTAGAGACAGGGTTTCTCATTGGCTCACCAGGCTGGTAGGCTCCTCCCCTGCACTGGGATTATAAACCCAGGCCACACCCAGATGTTTTACAAGTGTTCTGGGGGTCTCACTCAGGTCTTCATGACAGAGCTATCACCAGAGCCTAAGTAATTTTGACTTTGCTTCTGTTTTTCTGGTGCCCTGAAATAGTATGTTTCCATGGCAACAGGGGATGCATTTTCCTCTCACTAGCAGAGGAGGAAGCACTAGCAGATCCTCCAGCCATACAGAAAAGTTGCTCGTTCCTGGGAGGCAAACACGCCCAAGTCTAGATAGACAAGCTACATCATGGAGAAATGACGGCTGTAGAAAATCGCCTGGAAAAGCCACAGGCAAGGAACAGTTTTGGAAAAGCTTGTCTTAAGTTTGGCACACAATTTGGAATCCTTGCTGCAGGGATCAGAAGTGCTGGGACGAGACGGGCCAAGAAGATGGGGAGACAGCTCAAAGAAGATGAGTGCAGGGAGCCAGGAGGGGACTGACAGGAGGGAGGTGGCCCGTCCGCAGGCATGTTCCCCTGGCTGCTCAGCTTCTCTCCCTCTGAGGCTTCCCCTGGGCTGACACAGGCTGTGTCTGTTCAGTTTGCACCCGGGCCATCAGGCCATCCATTCTCTTACCTTCTCGCCTGCCCATTCATTCAGATAATAGTATTCCATGCCACTGCAGGGCAGATAACTAAAACACATCTCCCGATCCTGGGTCGAGTCTGGATTGGAGGTCAGGCTGATAACTAAACAGGCAGACACGGTGCCACTCAAGAGAAATGGTGGGCTAAGTGCTGTGGGCTCTGTACTGTAGAGGAGGGGCATTGCAAACCCCTGAGAGGCAAGGGACACTATGTTTGGAGGCAGGTTTTGTAATGACCCAGAGACCAAGGAGAGCCCGTGGTGCCTCCGGGCCTCCAGTGGGCCTGGTTAGCTAGCGAATTGCCGCATGGTGGCCTTTCTCCCGTGCTGACTGAGCTGTCCCTGTGACAGCATCCCTTCCACAGGCAACCACCTGAGATCTGTTTGGGATGACCACCTCTGACTCATCTGATTTCATCAAGATGGTTTTCCTACAGAAACAGAGGAGCCTAGAAGGAGGATGCCACCGTGGACAAGAGGGGTGGCTCAACTGGAAAGAACAGGTCTTTGCATGGTTCTCTCAGCCCATAGAGAGGGGCAAAAACTTGTAGGGAAGGATTATGACTTCGCATCAGCTCTAGAAGAAATAACACTCGCAGGACCTCATGCCATTCTCTAGAGAATTTCACATAGTAGAAGGTGCAGGCTTGGAGTCCCCTAACCCACGGCCTCACAGAGCATTGAGAAGTTGGCCATGGTTTTCCTGACTGGGCACCCTCCTCGTACCCCAGACCTTCGCAGGATCAGATCCACAGTGAGGGCAGAAGCAGCCCCAGGCAATGCCTGAGGCTCAGGAGGGGTGTGAGCCTGCTGATGATTTGTGCAGATATGGGACAAGGCTTGTATATGTCCTGGGAGCAGGGAAGACTCCAGTGGTGGGGGATTTAGGAGATATCTTAAGTCACTCATTCACAAACAGCTTCTCAGCTGGCGAGATGACCCGGGGCTAAAGCACCTGCTACCAGGCCTAATGATCTGAGTTTGGTCCCAGAGACCCAGACAGCAGGAGGAGAAAATCACTTTTCAGGTTGTCGTCTGACCGCTACTCATGTGCTATGGAACGCACATGTTCCCCTCCCCAGCTAAATAAATGTGATACATTTTTAAAGAACGCATTCTGCAGTAACAAAGCAAAGCAGCACGCAAGAGACAGGAGGCCACATGCTTAGGGGACTTGCATTCTGGTGGGAGGTAAGTAGAACAGCAGTGAGCAGCTTTCTCTGCGGCAAGCTGCGAGCTGAGAGAACCAGGGGACCTCGGGGCACAGAACATGTCAAGGCAGTCGGTTTTGGGTGGCGTGAATGGGAAAGTGGCACCATGTAAAGGCCTGGAGGAAGTGGGGGTGGGGGCACCTGAGGGACAAGCGTTTCGGTGCTGGGGTGGTAGGGCCAGAGGCAGGTGGCAAAGAGCGGGTCTGGGAAGGGTGAGACCTGCATGAGCCTGTGGGTTGCAGTGACTCGCAGTGGCTCTCGAGGAAGACAAACGTCAACAAGGGACCAGGCCATCGGGCCAGGGCGGGGGAGCTTGAAGGGCATTGCAAGGAGTTCAGCTTCCTGCTCTGTTCTAGTTTTATCTCTGTTGCTGAAATAAAACAGTCTGATCAAAAGTAGCTTAGGAAAGAAGAGGTGTATTTGGTTTACAAGTCCAGCAATAAGGAAAGCCAGGGCAGGAACTCGGGCAGGAGCTGGAATGGAAACTCGAGGAACTCTGCTGGCTGGCTCAGGCTCATGCTCAGCTAGCTTCCTTATGCAGCCCAAGACCCCCTGCCCCAGGAGCGGCTTCACTCACAGGGCTAGGCCCTCCTACGTCAGTTAACATCAAGACAGCCCCCAGATCTGGCGACAGGCCATTTGGATCTGGGCAAAACCTCAGCGGAGACTCCCTTCTCAGGTGTCCTCAGGCTATGCCAGGTTGGTTAAAGCTAACTGGTATAATGTGTGCCGAACCAGAACCCTTTGAGCGAAAATGATGACTTCCTGCTTTTACCTTAACACCATCAAAAGTACTGTTCCCTCATTCACAGGGACAAAGCAAAGCAAGTGGGAGAATCAGGAGACAAATTCGGTGATAGACACTTGGGACCTGGGCAGGGGGAGCAACAGAGGCAGAGTGTAGAGAAACAGCCGGATCCAAGCATGACTGGGAAGCTAAGCCAACGAGGCTCACTAACAAGGTTGATGTGGTGATTCATGCAGGAAACTCAGCTGGAGCCTGAGGTCTGGAAGAGGAAAGGGAGATGAGTGAGTAGGTTGGAGAGGAAAACCAGGCATATCTGTTAGTGTGAAGCAGAGATAGAGGAGTGTGTGAAGACAGGGCAGGTCCACAGAGGCCAGGGATGGAAGAATGTGTGTGAAGGTCAGAGGAGATGTGCATATTGAGAAGGTCATAGGAATTTGAGACGCTCAGGAGCCCATGGGCAAGTCATAGCCTGTGCCAGCAACAGCACTCTCCTTGATGATCTCTCCCTCCCTCTCCCTCCTTCCCCCGTGTGTGTGTTTGTGTGTGTGTTTGAGACAGGGCTTCATTATGTAGCCCAAGCTAGCTTTGAAATCACAACCATCTTTTCAGTCTCTCCTGTTCTTGGATTCCAGGTGTGGGCCATCATGCTGGCTAGTCATAGCTTTCTCTGCCCAGTTTCTTCATTCTGTTCTCTTTTCCAGCTCATTAAAGACCCATGCCACCCTGTGCCTGTCTCCTGGCTTCAAAGCCTATCAAATGTCATTTCAGAAATCTCTTGGCAATGTTCTCTGTATGCCATGTATGCATTCATTTTTATAGGACTTTTATTTCCTTGCTAAAAATATCCCATTATCGCATGCCTTTCTGGAGGATGGCATGGAATGAAAAATCATTTCAACATCTACCTTAGAAATCTGCTCAGGGAAGCCAGAGCACTTACCTACTGCGGGTCTGAGCACCAGCTCCATGTGCCCACTACTGGATGCCCTTGCCAGCATGTTCAGCCCAGGCACTTCCTGTTTAATGAAAGCAAAGCAGGAAAAAGGGTCCTTCCACCCACTCTTCTTAGAAACTTTGTCTGCATTGCCCAGACACTTTCCATCCCAGTAGATGTCACGGGATTGAGTTCACAGGGCACAGAGAGTCTGAGCATCTGTTTCTGTGGTCCTCATGAGATCATTTGTTCTGAAACACCCTGGTCCCACACAGAAACAGATTCTAAATTTAGAGAGAAAAAAAATCCCAGAAGGGAAATTCCCACCAGGGTGATGTTCTGGAACGCCCAAATACGGCTTTTATGAATGGACCAATTGAACAAAGGAGACATAATCATGGACATGGAGACATAATTTCCATGATTCCTTGGGCTCTGTCCTAAGAAAAGAAGGAGGGGAAAAAAGATGAAAGTCAAACTAGACAATGTCATTGTCAGGTGAAACAAGGCTGAGAATTAGGATTTCCATGGGTCCAGGAGCTACTGAGTAATAACTCATATATAGAAATATATATAGTTGACTTCAAGCTAGTTCCATTCATATATCTGGATAATCAAACAACTGTTCAAAGAAAATTGACTTGGAGCCTGAGTTAGGGTTTGGTTTGCTTTTAAGAGATAAAAGTCAGTCAGTCACATCCCATTTGTAGAAAGAGTTGGACACTGGCGTGACGGGGCAGAGGAAGCAGAGGACGGTGCCCTTAGGTGACTCAGAAAGGGAACTTCTTTGCGTTCACAGTCTGATGGCACAGTGAGGGCAGCACAGAGGAGAAGCTGTGGAGGAGCTCATCACAATTGGAGCACGTAGCAGAGGCTCCTCACATCTTGACGGACGGACAGGGAAGCATGAAAAGGACAAAAGCAACTTGAGCTGAAGCTCTCAAGGCTCAGCCCCAGGGGCCAAAGTTGCCACAGCCTTCTAGAACAGCAGCACTGAAACCCAGGAGCCTGTGGGGAGCATTTCCTATTCAACCCGTCACAACTCGGCTGGACTTCCCAACGTCACTCACACACCGCCCCTTCTCACCTGAGCTCCCACCAGCAATCCGAGCCCAAGTCAATTTTTCTTAAAACACTTGCTCAGATGTCCTCTGATACATGAATGGAACAAAAGCTCTAACAGATCCCTAGCATCTACTTTTTACTCTAAGCAATATTTTGTCAGTTCTTTGAGAATTTCATGCCTGGGTACAATGTGTTTTGATCACATTCACTCCGACTGCCCCTCTACTCAGGGATCGTTCACTGGAGCATGGTCAACCTTCTGGGGCCATCCCCTAAAGAAAACTGACTCTTCTCCCCCAGAAGCCATAGCTCTGGGTAGCCCCCATGCTGGGGTGGGGTGGAGGCTCAAAGCACCTCTCACTCCAAAGGCCCTGCTATCTCAAAAAGAAAAAAAAAAAGCACGCATCAATATTTGGGGGTAGTGTTTTATCTTAAAACTTCATTAAGATAGCGAAGGGTTTGCTTATATTTGCACTGAATGAGAGCTTTGTGGCATCATTATATGCACTGTTTACTTTTAATTATATGCATCTGAGGAGAAGAGAGCTCACAGACTGAGGCTGCTGCTCTTAGGAAGGCCCCTGCTGGGCGTGCGGGAACTTGACCCATAAACTGGATATAAACCCTTCGTCAGTAAGAAGGACTTTCCCCCGCACCTGCAGGGTTTATGTGTGCACAGTGCGCTGCAAACACCTTTCCCCCGAGGGTCTAGCATCCAGTGCTGCTAGGCAGAAATGCTCATGTGACCAGCTCTGGTCCACCACCCCCAGTCGCTGCTCCAAGTCTTTATTGAGCTTTCAATCCAAAACACCACATTTTGTAGAAGGACCTTGCTGGACATTCAGGATATCCGTCCTGATCCCACGAGCAACGGTCTTTTAGGAGCTGGCCTGTGCTTGCTTCTAGTTTCTCCTCATGTGCCCTTTCCATTTGATGAGTTTGCTTTCCATCTTTTCACTGTGTGTGTGTGTGTGTGTGTGTGTGTGTGTGTGTGTGTGTGTATGTGTGTGTGTTCAAGTTTGTGTGGATACATATGTGTTCATCATTCTGGACCCTCCTTCAGGGACCAGAAATATGCTCATGAACTAGACTATAATAGATAACACAATGGGATTTAGAAACACCGTGGAAACCGAGAGTTGAACCCATGTCTCTTTGGAAGAGCATCAAATACTCTTAGCCAAAGAGGCATCTCTTCACCTTCACAGCACACACACTACACACTTTATCTATATGTCTATCTGTCTGTCTATCCATCCATCCATCCATCCATCCATCCATCCATCCATCCATCCATCTGTCTATTTATTATTTTGGGGTTTACTGTGGTTTTTATTCAATTTGAAATCCTGATTGGAAGAAAAGCAGTGAAAATAAAGCTTTACAAAATATTGCAAAATTACTACGTTATTGATAAACTCTTACACTGCTAAGATACAGAATGAAGGCAGTGGCAGCATGTGCAAACCAAACCATCCCCGGTGCCGCCCTACCCGAAAGCTGCCCTGCTCAGGCGGGATTTCACAGTCCTGCTGCTGGTCTCGGAGCTTGGAAGGATGCACTCCAAATGGCATCTTCCATGAAAAAAAGGTGAACCTCTCCCACTAGCCAGCAGTGGCCAGAGGCAGCTTTCGGAAAACTTACAACCATTGTGCTTAGGGCTTCTTGTATATCTGGTGAGCACTGGGTTTTATCTGAACAAGGTCAGTCTCACTTCCAGTGGCCACAGCCGGCCGGGCTGGCGTCATCCGGGCTGGCCCCTTTCGTGGAATCCAGACTCGCTCAGCACAGATGGCAGGGCAGTTTAGAGCGCATTGAAAAGTGGTCTTTAACCGCTTTCAGCAAACCCAGGAAACTCCTGGCTCACACCGCTGATTAAATCTGAAGTATCCTCCATGGGAGCTTTCAGCTGAGGAAAACTTTCTGGGGTGAGGACCATGTTGAAGCAGGCTCTCTGTCCCCAGCCTCCCCTCATCACGTGACAGAGGTGCTGCGTGTCTTCCCAGCCAGCCTCCCCTCATCACGTGACACAGGTGCTGAATGTCTTCCTGGCTAGCAGTCATTTCTACTCTGCTTCTCATCATGGTTTCCCAGGCACATGGAAGTGAAAAGACATCTGGAATTCCCTGAGGTACCTGACCTGATGTCCATCTCAAGGGCTCATCTGAATTCTGATGGGTAATGTCTGACAGATTCTCAACCTTCTTGATTAGTTCCTGTGTACACACTACTGAGACAGGCCCCACGCCTCTTCTCCCTGCATCGCTGCCTATAACTTCATCGTGGTGTACAGAAGCGATAAGCGGGGAAGGGATTACTTCTTGGTGTTTCCACTCAGTTGACTTGAGATCTTTAGTTAAATCCTTGCCATATACAGTCTTAAAAGTGGCTTTAGTTTTCTGTGTCTGGTCACTGCAACAGTTGGACACAACATCTGCAGTTGCCTGCTTGTCTGCACCGAATACTTTCATCGCTGTGTGGAGAATTTCTGCATCTTCTGTAGCATTAAAGTTGGTGGCTGGCCAGATTGTCCCTGGGGTGACCCGTGTCATCACAACGGGCTGGCGAGGGTAAGTAGCTTGTCCCCTAGTGTTACTGATAAGGCGTCTGTCCCTCAGGGCAGCCACCTGCACTGGGGCCTGGGCTGGTCCACCACCATAACACAGTGGGTAACCACAAAAGTTTGCTCCACCAGGTGGGCACCAAATCCTCAGGCTCCAGGGTAGACTGGAGCTCTCCCTGGCTGTGAGGTTATCCTGGAACTGGGTAACCTCCATGTGAAGGCTGGCTTCCAGCTCCTGGGTAGTTGCCACTTGGTGCTGGTGGGTAAGCACCCCCCCCCCACTGGAAGAAGGCCACTGGGATATGGATACTGACCAGGATGGGGAAAGATGACTTCTGACCTGTAGGAGGATATCCTGGGAAAGGTGGGCAGCCTATTGGAGAGACAGCTTGGGTATGGCATTCTGAATCTGAACCTAGCCTTGTCCCAACCTTAATTTTTGAGGCAGGGTCTCTCCCTGAACCTGGAACTTGCCTGGCTTTTGCTGAGGATAGAACTTAGGATTTCAGGTCCATACCCCACCACAGAAGCTGGCTCTTCTAATTTTGCCCATCTAGGCTGAGATATTAGGCCAAGTCTACACATTTTCTTACTGTTTTTAATCCTTAAGCTTTGCTTTTCTCATGCTGCTTTCTCTCATTTTCTGGAAGGAAAGGTATCTTAGTTTAGGGTTTCCATTGCTGTGAAACAGCATGACCACTGCAACTCTTATAAAGAAAAACAGTTAATTGGAGCTGGCTTACAGGTTCAGAGGTTTAGTCCATTATCATCAGGTGGATGGTATGGCAGCGTGCAGGCAGACGTGGTGCTGGAGCTGCTGAGAGTTCTCCATCTTGATCCACAGGCAGCTGGAGACTGTGAGCCACACTGTGCATAGCTTGAGCATATGAGACCTCAAAGCCCACCTCCATGGTGACACACTTCCTCCAACAAGCCCCCATCTCCTAATAGTGCCATTTGCTGTGGCCAAACATTCAAGCATAGGAGTCTATGGGGGCCACGCCCATGCAAGCACCGCAGAAGGTATCTGTTAGCCTTCCTCAGAAATCAGCTGGAGGCATTTCCTCAAGCTAGAGCACCAATGCGTGAACACTGTAAGAAAGGGTTCTCCCAGTAAGAAGCAGGAGTTAGTAGATAGCTCTTCAACAGACAAGGGTGTCTCCCCGTGTGCTAGAGGGTACCCACAGCAGTGCCATTCCTTAACATGTCCTTTGTCATCTGTTCTTCCACAGACAACACCCTCCTCCAGAGCCAAAGCGCTACCATCTTCAGTTCTGCTGTGCCCACTGGCAAAAGATCACGCCAGTATAGCTGGGCCTGTTGGCCATTCCCCTTCCCTCATTGAAGGTGGGCAGGCAGGGGCTCATGGAAGCCTCGCCTGAGTAGTCAGCTGCCCTCTGTAACCAGTTCCTTGAATATCTGTCTGAATTGCTTATGGCTTCCAGGTGGGAGATGGAGGGAGTAGAGCAGAGGTTCTCAACCTTCCTAAAGCCGTGACCTTTAATGCCATTCCTCATGCTGTGATCCCCAGCCATAATTTTTATTGCTGCTTCATAACTGTAATTTTGCTACTGTTATGAATCCTAATGTAAAAATCTGATATGCAGGATATCTGATATGCAACCCCCATGAAAAGGTCATTTGCCTTTCCAAAGGAGTCATGGCCCACAGGTTGTGAGTCACTGGGCTAGAGACTTAGGTGGGGGAGGGGAGGGGACTCATCTATGTAGGTGTGGGGAGGCCATCATCATAGCTGGGTGCAGTGACCTTCCACTGTGGGTGCTTTAAAGGCACCCATTCTCCTGGCCGTAACCCTCTCACTCAGTGCTCTGTAAGTCCAGTGTACTCCTGGGGTCCCGGGGGAACTTGGGTGAACTGCACTTGGTTTGTTGTTAGGACCTTAGGAGGAGGGGTAGATGCTGTTTATGTCTCTCCCAGGGAAGGGATTTTAACATCTTCCTTCTGTGTTTTCCCCCCTCACTCATGCTCCTGTAAACGGAGCTCTCCAAGGCTGATTGACTGATTGAGAATTCCTGATAAAAGAGAGCTAGAACGTAGTAGGTCTGGATCCAAACCATCTTAGCTATTGCTTGCCTCCTTAAAGTCTGTGTATGGCCCTCATCTGTGTTTCCCTAACATCCTTATGACTTAGGTAAAATCCTTCAGGGAGTGTAGCGGGAGATGCACAGACCTCTAGCTTCCACAAAAGTCTAGACCTCAGCCGATAGCATCTGAGACTCATTACAGAGACTTCCCTGCTCTTCCATAACCCACCTACTCGATGTTCCTGGTAAAGCATTTTTTTTTCAGGGCCTTAATTCATGACATTCTTTATCCTGTTTCTATAAACACTTCAGTATATGCTCACACATTGGAACATGGCACTGGGGATAATCTGACTTTGTTTTCTCAGTCATGGTCACTCGATTTTTTGGCTTCAGAATTAACTCCCCCCCCCCCAATTCCCTTTGAGGTGAGGGCTGTGTTCTGAGCGGACACCCACGCAAACTTGGTCTACCGAAAGTCTAATCTCAGGGTCTGACCCATACAGTCTTCCTCTTTGGAAATCTGCCCTGCCAGCTGATCTGGATGTACCCAGTAGTCCTCGGGGACGAGGAAGCAGCTTCCCTCCAGAGCACTGCAAGAGACAGCTATTGTCCGGGCCTCACTGAGTGTCCTCACTCAGTTCCTCTGCAGTCAGTGTGTGTGTGTGTGTGTGTGTGTGTGTGTGTGTGTGTGTGTGTGACCAACCCATATCATACATGTGAAAATGAGAAAATGAGGCTCATCTGGGCATGAGGAGCACCTGGCTACCCGATCACGAGACTTCAGGTTGGTCTCTGTTACCCAGGAAGATCTTTGTAAGGACAAGGTCATAAAATGCCTATCAGGGAGCCTAGCTGTTCTGAGTGGAGTTTAGCCAGAATTAAGTTCCTTTTTCTCTTTGGCATCTATCAACTTTTAAACGATCTTTATATTGGGTAGATGCAGATTGAGCAGTTCTTTCTAGATGAACGCAGGCACGTGGTTCGGCAGTTTCCTAGGAGTCCTTGCTGTTCTCCTCACAGGTATTGATTAGAAATGAGTGACAGAATTGCTTGATGTGTCTGGGTAAGCTGCCCATCTGCAGAGGCTGGCATGTCTGGACCACAGCTGCTGATCCCCCAGCCATGAAGACAGTCCCAGGTGGTCATGCTTCTCCGAAAACAGGTAAGAACCCTCTGAAGCCCCAGGGGAGTTCCTGGGGGCTAAACAGCCTCAGCTAGAGCTCCAGCAGAAATACAGGCTCATTCCAGAAGATGCCCCTTCACCCCTGCACAATATGGCTGACCCACCTCCACCCTGGGAGCGCCGAAGCATGTCCGCTACCTGAAGGCAGAGGAGCCTGTGTTCTGCCTATTCGGGCGATTTCCTCCTCTGCTCTCCAATATAGGTATCCCACATAGCAACACCTACAGCCAATGGAAGTGTGCTGTGTGCGCCTTCTGAGCCTCACAGTGTTTCCTTAAAGAAACACCTGGAAATAGAGTTTCTCAAATGATTCCTGGATGCTCTCCAGAGGAACCCTGGCAACATGCACAAACACCTTTTTATTTTCCAATACAGCGACAAATACTTTCGACCTTTCTTCTCACTGGGACCAGGTTTAATATGCTTTCAGGTGTCAGTTTTCAGGGTTTGGGAGTGGACAAAAGTGAATAATCAGCACATGTAATTTCCATGGGCACTAAGAATGTAGGGAAATGTTCCTGGAGTTATCTTCAAAATGAAGGAATTTTAAGCTATGAAGATGGGAGAAATCTCCATGGAAAAGAGAAAGGATGAAAGCGATAGATGAAGGCACTGGGACCTTAAAAGTAGGGTGATCATATAATTTATTCTCAAATTGCAACATCTTCAAAAGTGACAGGGAGCCAAGGTTGGTAATGAGCCTAAAATGTAGACCATGATTGTATTGAACACATGAGGGCACGTGGTTATCCTAACACCAGAGTTGTCTATTGAGGGAGCTGCTGAGCATTTCTGCTGTTTGCACAGCCCTGACGCTGGTTTTGTGACGGTAGGATGGCCCAGGACATGACGCCTTCGGTAGCCCTCACTGGGAGCCCCTTGTGCACTGAAGTTTTTGGAACATGTCTTTGGTGGCTAGCCAAGGTCTGCCTCACTCTGCTCATCTTCATCCTTCCACGGGGACAAGGAAGGGATGGCGAAGGCAAAACAGAGATGTATGCATGTGAGCCAAATGTCCAAGAAGACAATCATCAGAATAATCAATTATATCAATTGTTCAGCTAGAGCTACGGTTCTATGATAAACATACACCTTTTTCTTCTTCGTGAAATTAAACTAACCATCATCCATATATTCTCCCATTGTAATTAAAAAAAAATGTCGTCTAATCCAGCCTCGAACTCTCTGTGTAACCAAGGATGACCTTGAACTTCTGATTCTCTGGCCTCCACCTTGCCAGTGATAGGATCTCAGGTGTGCAGCACCATGCCCTGTGTACTTGGTGGTACCCACAGAAGCCAGGGTTTTGTTCATATAAGCAGGCCGTCTGCCGACAGGGCTGCTCCCCTAGCGCTTTGATGTTCCCTTTGTTGCCTACCCAGTCTCTTTATTCAATGTCTTCTTTGTCTCCTGAGGTCTTCATCCATGTTTACAATAAAGCAAATAAAAAAGTTATCTCTTAGTCCCAAATAGCTGTTTCAACAGCTGTCTAGAAGAGCATACAGAGATGGAGCACCCAGCAGGTCTGCCTCCTCTCTGACTCTCTAACCCTGTGTAACCCAGACTCCTCCCGGCCCCACCCCTTCCTGTTTTAGACCAGACTGAAAAGTGAACCCTCATTTGATCTGAGTCAGCATGGTTTACTCAGCTTCAAATGAACAAGGCCATTCTGCTTGTCAGAGAGCTCCAAGAACCAAATGAAAGTTGGTTAAAACCAGTTTAAATTGATTCCAACCAGGTCGAACCCACCCTCCCTAGATCCGGCTTGAGAAAGGTAGCCTAAACAGAAAAAGTGGTTCCAGGGGGAGACAGAGCTGGTTCAGCTTAGACAGCCCGACTGAGACCAGATAAAACTTCACCCACCCTACTGTGGGTTCGGCGTGGTGAGGGCAGATGGCAGTTCTGAAAGGAAGCTGGGCGTGGCCCACGTGGCTGTCTAACGTGAGAGGTAAAGCGTGTGAGGTGACTCTCAACAGAGCAAACAGACTCCAAATGAAGGAAGTTTAAAATCACATATATCATAGCAGACCTCTTTAAACTCTCTCAGATAGGATCCAATTTCAATAGCTTACCCTGGCTGATTAGAACCAGCTTTGACCAGTTTAAGCCAGCTTGATTGATCTAGCAGCATTGCCAGATGGTTTCACAAATACTTCAATTATATATTTACTATGCAGGAAAGGTGCGGCGGGATTAATGATGTTATTCTACCGTATGCCTTTTCTGGCGCTGAGGATGGAACTTGGGACTTCAAACTGCTGTCTCCACACTCTAAGCCTCACCCTGTCTTATCATTTACATTTTGCTTTCATAGATTATTGAAATACAAAGTTACCTAGAGAGGTGTATTTACAGGTGTCTGGTCTCTGAACATCCCAAGGAGACCCAAACCCACAGATGCTAATTTCCTTGTATAAAATGGTACAGTATTTGCATATTTGCATGTACATTCATATGTAACCTCTAAGTTAGCTCTTACATTTTCATACATAATGCACATCAGTTACCCAGGTAGTTGGAGAGGTCTGCTTAGGGATGACAGAATCCTGGACATTATCAATATAGACACAACTTAAAAAACATTTCATTTATTTTTGATTGTGTATGTCTGTGTGGGAGTCTGTGCCAGTGTGCAGGTGCCCTCAGAGGCCAGGATAGGGCATCACAGGATTCCTTGGGGTTCCTGCTGCAGGTGGCCGTGCGCCCCTCATGTGGGTTCTGGGAACTGAACAACTGAGCAGGGCTTTTAAGTGTTGGGCCATTTTTCAGCCCCAGATACAACTTTTAGTGTTTCCGAAGAGGTGGGAATTGTGGAGATAGAACAGGTTCTCATTCTTCCCTCTCTGGCTCCCCATATAGATTTCATTCAAAGCAGGGTGTTGGGGCTGAGTGTGGTGGCTCAGCAGGTGGAGTCACGTGCTGCCAAGCTTGACACCCGAGTCAACCCCAGAGAGTCAAATGATGGAAGAAAACTGACTCCTGAAGACTGCCCTCTGACCTCCACCCGTGCACTGACAGCCCCTCAATCAATCAATCAATCAATCAACCAATGTAATTAAAAGTCTTTATTAGTAGGTGTGGTGACACACACCAGTAATCCTGGCACTAAGAAGCTGAGGCAGGAGGATTACAAGTTCAAGGGCAGTGTGAGCTGCATCCCGAGACCCTGTTTGTCTTTTTATTTAATCTAAAGGCTCCTCAGTGATTCAGAACATAGTTTATTATGTCTGCTGACTTAGAGATTCCTTTTGACACTAAAATGCTTATCCCTCAAATCATTTCTTACACTGCTTACTAGCCCAAGTTTTAATCAACTTGGGAGAAATTTGTTTTCCCAAAACTACTTTTCCCCCTTAATTATGTAGAGATGAACTTCCTTCCGTGGAAGAAAACACTGTGTCCATGTGCTGGCCTTCTCATGGAGATGTTTTTGGGAAACGTTTTCTTTTCATGGGAACAACACAGCTGAGTGACTTCACCAAAGTAATTCATGACGCGCCAGAGTCCAAGACAGTACAAAGAGAAGCGATTCTTGAGGGCTAAGAGGACGCTGTGTACAATCACTCTGAAAATAAACCGGCCCCTTCTCAACAGCCCTTTCATAATCCCAGTGCACATGAAGTTCCGGGGGAACCTTTTCAGATTTCTTTATTCAGAGTTTTTGAACTAAAACCTTCAGGGAACTCCATTGCCTGTACAGAGTTGCAGACCCCGCCCGCCCCCCGGCGGACTGGCAGGGTGGAAATTAATTCAGAGTGACCACTTAGGAACCATGGGCTAGTAATGATGCTTATTTATCAGAAGGGGAAAGAAAAGGTATAGAGACTGAACAGGTTAAGGTATGATCCGACTCCCATTACGAATGAAGTGGGAGGAGAATGCACACCAATCACAGTTTGAGCAGATATCCTTTCCAGACAGAAAGAAAATATTGGACTTTGTGTTTGAAAACCAGATACCTACCAGCTCTCAAACCAGGTCTAATCTGATCAAACTTGTTTAAACAATTCTCAGCAAATACAATTTTTCTTTAGTTGTTTAAACTGGTTACAATTAAATTAAAATGAGACCTGCCTTTTAATGGTCCCACAGTGACCTTCAGGAAGGGCAAGTCTCGGCCAGACTGAATAAAACTCCTGACTCCTACTCGGTCCGCACTACCCACCAAGGCCCCTTTTCCCTGGTGGCAGGTGCGCTTGCTTCAGGCCTGGCTGACACCCCAGCTGTGCCACGCCCACTTGGAGGGAATGTGTATTCTGCTGTTAGAGAGGGCAATGCACGTCAGTAAACTGCAGGTGGCTATTGGTATTCTATTTTTTTTCCTGCTATCCTGTCTGTTTTCACTGTTACTGAATAAGAAGTTCCAAATCCGGAACATTTGTTATAGATTTGTTACCTGTCCACTCAGTTCTGTCTGTTGTTGTGGTAGTTTTTATTGTCAACTTGATACCACCTAGAATTGTAGGCTTAGATTTTTCACAAAACGTACTTTATTTGGGGTTCTTAAACACCTTTACCTCCCTTCCAGTCCCCTGACCTTAGATAGGAGATTAGTACAGAAAAGGACTGCAGACCTCTTTTATCTACTTCCTGCTAATTAGGGTCAATGGGTCTTTAGGGATTGCCAAACTCAGTAGTCAGGATACCAGCAGTCCAAAGGCCGGACACCAAACTGCAAGACTCAGTGGGATTGCTTGGAGGCATTCTCTGGAACGTTTTTCTCTGTGAAGTCAAGTGTTAAAGCACTAAGATCACCACAGCGATGTTGATCCAGAAGGCAGAGCCTCACTGTGTGTGGGCCTCTATATATCTCCTCTCCTCAAAGTCCACCCACAGATGTTCTCAGCTGGCCACAGTCATGTCCCTCCTAAAGAGAGCTCACAGCAAAACATCATGTGCCTTCTCACAAGCCAGCCTTCATCACATGCCCGGCTTCCAGCAAAAGGGCACATGACAAAACGGAGATGTCAAGGAAACCAGAACCTTCCGCTTCATAGAGTCACTTGGGAAGAGGGCACCTTCAGGTCAGAGTGACCAGCACCACGTCTGTAAGAGGTGGTCTCGATGGGTCATTGTTAAGGGAGGGCCAGCCCACTGTAGGAGGAACCATCCTTAGGCAGTAGCCCGAGAAATGAAGATCAAAGACACTTTCTAAGGGGAGGGAAGGTAAGAACCTCCAGGCTACCACATACTGCCTAGAAGAAATGCTAGGAGAACATTTTCACAGTAAAGGGAAATGAGATGGTAGAGGGAAATTTACAATAGTAACAAGGAAGGAGGAACAGTTGATGTGGTAAACAGTTTTTAAAAATCTAAGTTCTTTAAAATATGTGGGACAGAAGAAAGGAAGATACAAGTTATGGTCTTAACTCATGTGCTTAAGGAAGTGAATGACTTTGACCTTTTGTACAGGTTAGAAGCAATACATAGCAGCTATTTGTAAGAGGAATTATGCAGGGGCATCCATTCGCTATGGGTGGGGGCTATTTTAGGATCTGGCCACCAGATTTGGCAGTAAAAAGACAAGATACAACTACCTACTTTCTATAAAACTTACTTTACTTAAAATGTTTTTGACAGAGAATGATGTAGCCCAAGTTGGCTCATGATTATCTTGCTTCAGCACAGTGTTAGGATTAAAGCATGCACTACCCTGGATAAGAGACTCACTTTAATACAAGTGTGTGTGTGTGTGTGTGTGTGTGTGTGTGTGTGTGTGTGTGTGTGCGTGTGCTCGCACGCGCGCGCACACACACACACATGCCATGGTGTGTATGCGTATGGGTTAGAGGACACTTTGGGGTACCCTTCTCACCTTCTGTGGTGTTGAGGCAGGGTTTTTCTGCCCTGGGTACTCCAGGATAGCTGGCCTGGGAGCTTCTAACGATTGTCCTCTATCCACCTCCCATCTCAGGAAGGCATGCTGGGCTTACAGGTGCGTGCCTCACATCCATCTCTTTACACGGGCTCCAGGGATCCGCCTCACGTCATCAGGCTTGTGTGGGCATGTTTTTGCCAGCCGGAGCAAACCTCCTCAGGCTTGGATGTATAACTGCTGATTGACAATGTTTTTCTTTTAGCACTGGACATGGAATTCTGAATTGACAGATCTTTCTTTCAACACATTACAAGTGTTATTTATATCTTCTTTCTGCTTCCATGGTTTGCTGAAAAATAAGCTACAGTCATTGAGTTGTTGCTTCCTGTGTGAAGCAAGTCATTTAGTTGCTTTCAGAAATATTCTGATTTTGGCTTTTGTCACTTTGATTTCTAATGTGTGGGTTCCTTTGATTTTATTCAGTTTTAGAATCACTGAGCATCTTCAACATCTCTGTTCACTCTTTTAAAATTTTTTTGTGAACTTTGAGAAGTTACTCTAGCATGGTGGCTTATATTTTTTTCTCCATTTAACACCTTCCTCCCAGTTTCTCTCCACCAGTCTAATATCATAAGTATTAGATACTTGGGTTTTCCCCACAGGTCTCTGAGGCTCTTTTTTTTTTTTTTTTTTTTTAATTTTTTTAGATTTTTCCTCTATTGTTAAGAAATGATTAGATCATTTCTATATTTTCTATTGATATATCTTTAACTTAATTTCCACTCAATGAATTGTGTTTGTTTGTATGTCTTCGTGTGTGTTTGTGCTTGTGTGTGTCCATGTGTCCATGTAGAGGCCAGAGGTCCATGTCAGGTGTCTTCCTTCGTCTCTCTTCACTTCTGTTTTTTGAGATTTGGTCTTCCACTGAGTCTAGAGCTCACCGATTCACTTACACTGGCTGGTCCATGAGCTCAAGGATCTGGTGCTGGGATTACAGCTGCCTAGTGCTGCATCCAGCTGTTTGTTTGTTTACTTATTTATTTATTTATTTATCTATCTATTATTTAAATATTTTTCATCCAATATTTTTTATCGTTTTTTTTCCTGTCCTCATTCCCTTCCCTAGCCTTCCTAACTTCATGCTTTCTTTCTCTCTGTGTCAAATAAAGCAACTCCCCAAATTAAAAAATCAAAACAGACAAAAAAAAAAAAGTAAGGCAAAAAAAAAAAAAGGCAAAAATCATACACAAAAATCCATAGAGTTTGTTTTGTGTTGACCAGCTGCTCCTGAGGCTGGGTCCTGCCCTGGAGTGTGCCTGGTAAACTCAGTGTCTCTCACTTCACTGGAAGAGACTGCTTGTCAGTTGTGAATGGCTTCGTGGTTCGGGTCTCCATGCTGGATGTTGTCTGGTTTGACCCTGATCGGTCTTGGTTACACCGGCTTTTTACACGGTGCTGGGCCCACATGTGAGTCCTCGAACTCGAAGAGAAGCACTCCACTATCTGTGACACCAGTACTCCTCGGGGGAGGCTTAAGTTAGTGTGACTTTTTAATTAAAATTTTTCCACTTAGTTTGTGGTTAAGTTGTTTTTGTTGTTGCCTTTTATTAAAAAAAATTCTCCTGGAATATTTCTCTTTATTTCATGCAGCATGGTTATTCTACTTCCTGGCTGACAATTCCAGCTTCTTATGTGGAAAGGAGGGGCATCTCTTGCTTATCTATTTTCTTATCGGGACTTTAATGGTTCTTTATGTGATGAATAATTTTGGATTATATTGTGACAGTTTAGTTTTATTTCATCTCCCCCTCTGTGTGTAATGTATGTGTGTGTGTTCCAGTGGGTGAATGTGGGTGTGTGTTTCTGTGGGTGTGGGCATATACACCTGCACTGATCCCTCATGGGGAACAAGAGGCAGATACAGACAGATGGGAGGGGTTGGGATGCACCAGGCATAGGCATGCGTCCAGGGACTGACTTCGCCTAAGAAGCCCAACCTCCTAAAACCCCGTTCAGCATGAACTCATCAGTGGATTAACCTGTCAGCAACATTAGAACCCTCGTGATCTAGTTACCTCTGGATAATAAGGTAAGACTGGTTGTGGGCTAAGCCTCAGGGACACTTCATACACAAACAAAAGTGCAGGAGGAGGAAGAGGAGGAAGAAGGTCACTCTGGTTGAAGGGAACTTTAATTCTTTTCTTCCCCACTCAACCATTTTATTATTTATCACAATCCGTTTTATTATTTATTCATTCTTTGAGAATTTCTAATTGCATTGATTACTCTTCCTTACTCCTTTTCTGGACTTGCTCATTCCTTTTGCTTTTGCTTTCTAAGCTTTGTCTTTGAGGCAGTGTCTCACTGTTGTCTAGGCTGACCACAAATCCTGAGCTAACGTGGTCTTCCTCAGCTTCCTGAGTAGCCAGAACCACAGGCACATGCCACACCTGGCTTCCTATGCTTTTTTTTTTTTTTTAAACAGACTTAATTCATTTTATTTTTCTTGTATAAAAACGCTTGTGTGGTAGCCACAGCTGGAGCCTGGATTCTCTGAACAGACTCTGGTGGGGGTTTTTATGAGACGGTCAGTAATTCCTAATAAGAAGATGTGGTAATGACAGTCTCTTTCCAGAGGTGTGTGGGGAGTGGGGGGGTGTGAGTCAGTTAGTTATGGATCTTGGGGATGGGCTTCAAAGGTAGCCTTGGTAAGGCTGCCCAGGGTGGCAGTGCAGCCCCTGGCTGGCATGGAACAGTCATCAGCATCCAGCAGCAGCAGCAGCTTCTTGGGCACAGGAGCAGAGACAATGCCAGTGCCTCTGGGGGCAGGACCGAGACGCAGTAACACAGGGCCACGGCGGCCTGCACAGAGCATAGCGGGGCTTGCCAACCCTGTTCCCCAGCAGCCTCTCTCTCAGGGACAAGGGAAGACTTGGCCAGGATGACGGATGGCCCCTGGGATGGCAGTGGCTACCTCCTGGGAGCACTTCACACCATACCAACATGACCACTGTAGTCCCTAATAGTGACAAAAGCCTGGAGCTAGTCCCCGTGCCAGCTTGGGTCTGCTTCTGCACTGGCATGGTCTTTAGAGCCTCATCCTTTCGGGATGTACCCAGGAAAAGTCAATAAGCTCAGATTTCTTGATGGATCGAGAGAGCAGGTAGCTCTCCCCCATGCACTTGATCTTCACATCTTTAACCAGGTGGTCAGGCGTGGTGATGGGCCTCCACTCCTTGTCTTTGTAGGTCCCTCCATGAGACTGCAGCCTCCTTATGCCCTCAAAACCACTGGTGAGCCAGTTCAGTGAGTATATGTACTTGCTGCCAAGCCTGATGACCTGAGTTCTATCCTCAAGACCCACATGCTATCCACATGATAGGAGCAAACTGACTCTGAAAAATTGTCCTCTGTCCACTTCACACAAATCCATTCCTGCAGACAAAAATAAATATTATAATAAATAAATATGATAAAGAAATAAAACAGTCAATCAGTATGTGGAAAATGATCTTAGTTTATCTAAAAGACTTGTGTTGTCCTCCAGAGTGTCACTTAAAAGACTCTAGTGACACCAATACCGCTTTCATATAGCCTGCAACCATTGGGCATTTAGAAGGAGAACTAGCAGATGGTTTCCCACTCACAGTGTCACTAGACCTAGGGCTTGGCTGCTCATTACTCAAATGGCAGCGGCTGGGAGCAGAGAGGCCGTGAAAAGGACATCAGCCATGTCAACCCAGAGCCAGCATCCTGAGATGGGAACGGACATTGTCCGTTAAAGTTCATCTCTCTGAACTTATTTACAAAGAAGTATGTTTGCATGTATGTGGGGGGCAGGTGTGTGTGGGCATATGTGTGCATGCTCATGAATGTTCTCAGGAGCTAAAGGAAGGGGCCAAGAATCAGCCCTTCCATCCTCTGCCTTCTTCCTTTCACACGTGGTTTCTAACTGAACCTGGAGCAAGTCCCAGTGATCCTCCTGTCTCTGACTCCCACAGTGCTGTGGGACAGCGTTGGAGAGCAAGGCTGGTAAGTCCCAGTGATCCTCCTGTCTCTGACTCCCACAGTGCTGTGGGACAGCGTTGGAGAGCAAGGCTGGTAAGTCCTAATGATCCTCCTGTCCCTGACTCCCACAGTGCTGTGGGACAGCGTTGGACTTGGCCACACATAGTTTTGAACATGGACCCCGGGACTTTGAACTCAGGTCCTCTGGCATATGCAGCCATTGCCTTTATTAGCCATCTCCCCAATCTCTAATTGGGTTTCTACCAGAATGAAAGGAGGAACAGTAAGACTTCATGTTGAAGCAGGGCATGTTGGCACACATCTGTAATCTCAGCACACAGGGAGGAGGCAGAGGCAGGCAGATCTCTGTGAGTTCAAGGCCAGCCTGGTCTACAAAGTGAGTCCAGGACAGCCAGGGCTACACAGAGAAATCCTGCCTCGAAACAACAACAAAAGACTTCATGGTGAGTATTTGTGTTTACTGCCCAGGGCAGGTGCCTTCTTTTTGTCTGTGGGCACACCTTAATCCCCATCCTCTTGGGACGAGTTCCTGCATATTCTTTAGCAGCCATAGTACTCTCCTTCGAGTTAGACCTCACAGCAGTTAACGTGCTTTGTGTTCGCTAATGCATGGGATTAACAAATAAGGAAAAGAATTACAACTGTTGATAGTACATGAATGTTACCAGGTGCTTGGGGTTCCGTGAGTCAAAAGAGAGATTATGCAGCAGCTCACATTTTCATAATGTCATTACAGCTGCTCTTTAGCATTAAGAATGCAGCAAAAGGGAAGGGATGGACCTTGCAGGAGTGGTTTTCACAAGGAGCTGCCACTCACAAGGATGCCTCTAACAAGAAATGTTTGGGGATAAGCAGCTCTCCAGCTCAGCCAGATATGCTACTGCTTATTCCGTTCTGGCACCATGGACTGGGAATCAGCCTCAGACCCCAGCAATATGGCTCGGTTTCACAAGACTGTCTCTACTTCAGACGCCAATCACAAGGGTGAGTAACCATAGACCAGGCTTCCCATAACTGCCCTCCTCAGGTTCAGCAATTTTCTAGGGTGGCTTACAGAACTCAGGAAAACACTTTCTTTAAATTTTCCATCTCATTAAACAGGGTATGTATAACATCCAGAGAGGAACTGAGGAGAAATGGGCTCCTGTCCCATTAAAATAGGGTTGTGCTATCTTCCTGTCGTGTGACTTCATTCACCAACTTGGAAGCTCATCAAATCTCATTGTTCAAGGCCTTTTCTGTGTGTGCCCTCTGTCTCCCCACTCTTGGAAGTATGCAGGAAGGCTAAAAGTTTCAGCCTTCAAATCATTTGGCTTTGTTAGAGAACAGCCCCAACCCCAGGCTCTATCTAAGGGCCTTCCCTGAAATAGCATTACTCTAAACTCAGGTGTGTGAAAGAGGCTAACTACAGATGAGAAGGGCACCACTATTTCTCAGGAAACTCCCCAGATTTTAGGCACTGTGTGCCTGAAACCAAGAGAAAAACCCAAATGTTACCCACATCACTCTATTTTGTGACTCTGCCATTAGAGACTCTCCCAGAGAGAATTCCCCAGGGGGGAAAAATCACTCCGACACTGAACCACAAATCTGCCTGGCTCTATGCCACCCCAGCCGTCTCCCTGGCTTTCAGAGTTCCCTTTCATCCTAATGGGGGCAAATCAGTGGTCCAAAAGGCCGTGCAAATTTTGAGAGTCCGAGCCTGACAAAGATGACTGCCCCTCACCCAGATCGGGAGTTCATCATTGTGAGATATAGAATATGGAAAAACTGGGCCAAATGTGATGGGACATGCCTGAACTCTATGCATTTCTGAGGCAGGAGAATTCTAAGACTGGCTGAGCTGGGCTATAGTACTTCTATGCTAGCCAGGGTTAATTGCAAATCCGTATCTCAAAAACTAAAAGGAAAACTGAGGTTTTGGTGGAATGGGTATTGATATATTTGTACCCACCACACTGTTTTTAAAGAGGCTCCCAAAATATCCAGTAAACGGGGATCTAGAATGGGGGTTTCAAAGGTCAGATTGATGGAGCTATCGCTATTACCTAATCTCTTATATTGACTTCAAAAGACAATGCCAGCTTGGGAGATGGCTCCTGGGTAAAGGGCTTTATGTGCAAGCACAAGGACGTGGGTGTGGATCCC
Organism: Psammomys obesus; assembly: GCF_907164565.1. Taxonomy (NCBI): domain Eukaryota; kingdom Metazoa; phylum Chordata; class Mammalia; order Rodentia; family Muridae; genus Psammomys; species Psammomys obesus. Next base: position 21,804,447 of record NW_026596039.1, on the reverse strand, counting down.
GAGAGCCTGTCTAAAAACCCAGGCATACATCTGCGACCACAGTCCTGGCGTGGCAAAGACAGGAAGATCTTCAGGGCTCCATGGCCCGTTTAGCGAAATTAACAAGTTCCAGGCTCAAGGAGAGATCCTGTCTCAAAAACAATTGAAGAAGTCACCTAACAGCAACGTCTGGGGCACACACATGAACACACATGCACAGGAATCAAAGTGCTTATCTGTGCTGATGTTCCACATGAGCAAGGTGAAACCAAACCAACTGTTCACCTGCAGTGTGAGGGACTGGAGCGACAACGCGGGGTTTCCCCAATGGACTGGTTCCACCTGGCGTAATGACGGCGTTCTTTGTAAGGGAACGAGGAGCGACATGCAGTAACTTGACGGCCAGCAGCCAGCTGTGGGCACTATTGTCTGTCCCCGTGATGCCACCGTCTGAGGTCAGTGACTTTGAGAAGAACAAGCTATTGTTCTTCTGGCTGTAGCCATCTGTGCCATTTCACTCAGCAGACACTTATCTAGTCCGTGGAATAGAGTATGACCTGATTTTAGTGCTGAGGAAAACCAACCAAGCCAACAAATAAAAAACTCAACTATGCTTTACCAAGCTAAATGTTCGCGCTTTGACTGTGACCTAGATGCTGTGGTGGAATGATGAATGGCTATAGAAAGTGATGGAGGAAATGCGAGAGGAGGAGAGAGTGCAGCAAGGCAGGAGGTGTAGACTAGGCCATGAGCAGAGCATGGGTCTCCTGCAAGTTGCGTCAGCCCCTGAGTCTGTGTTTTTTGTCCCAACTCCTCCTACTTATGCTTTTACTACTTCCCAGAAGCCTCTGCTCCTCAGAGGCTGGTGAGTTTCTATAAGCTTCTCCTTTGGTCATAGTCTAGGCCTCTATCTTTGATGTATTGCAGAGGTGGCTTTTGGAGCAATTGGACTGGCAGGTCTCATTTCCAAAGACTGCCATATTTTATCATAATAACTGCTGTTAACTGTTACAGTGTTCAGTAATAACTTCCAATCTCATTTGCTTAATACAATAAAAGATCCAGCAGGGCCTGAGCATTCTGGGCTCATCCAGGGCTTCTGAGACCCAGGCTAGGCAAGCTACCATAGTCCTGGCCCCTGTGGGAACAAAGATCATGATCATATATTGATTTCATTGGATATTGAGCAACATTTTTTGAATTAAAAAAACAAAGAAACCATATTCCCTGTCCACATCACATCACATGACCACCTTTACGTTCAAGGGGACATGAAATTCCCTCTTGTCACTGAGGAGCAAGTGGGGACTCTCGGTAAGGTGACTTACCCAAACTGCAAGAGTCATTATTGCCACTTGGTGTTGGAAAACAAACAAGCAAACAAACAAAACACTCAGACTCTATAATGTCACTTTTCCAAAAGCTTGGAAAGTGAGTGGAGCAAAGCTCACAGGCAAATGTGTGTTCTCTTAGCACACACAGCTGAGCAAGGATCACAGGTGCATGTTCTCTTGGCACATGAATGGCGGAGCAAGGATTATGGGTGCATGCGTGTTCTCTGAGCACACACGTGTCTCCCTTGACTTGGACATCTCCTCTTCACAAACCCTTAGGCAGAGGATGGTGTTTATTAGCTTCAAGGGGACTTCAGATGCTGACAAGGAAAAAGTGTGACCTACCAGTTAAAGTTAATCTTGTGAAAATGTGTTTCTCTGCTCCCCTTGCAGCACTCTGCAGGAAGGAAGGAAGAAGTTGGGAGGGGCAGACAGGGAACTAGGCCAGCACCCTTTGGCCCGCCCACATTACAGATTATTGGGTGATGTGTGGTTTTTCTCCCCTCTGGCATTTTCCATCCACAAGACCAGGTCAGGAAACATTTATATCTTAATCCCCACACTTGTTCTCTCCTGTGTGTGTTCTCTGCTTGCTCCCATGCCCTTCCTTCATCTTTAAGGAAGGTCTCGTGACAGCCCAAGAATGGCAATGTAGCTAAGCACACCAAGGACACACCGAAACTCTGCAGAATCAGACTGCTCGGCAGGAAGGTCGAGAGCATGAGTCTGTTTTCACGTCTCTACTGGAGCAAAGTTGGCAGCAAGTTAGGCCTAACCCTCTTTTCAGAGGAGAATTCTGGGGCTCAGTAAAGTTCAGTGTCTGCTCAAAGTCACATGGTTAGAGCCCAGATTAACCCTGCTTTTACTGTCGTTCTCTCCCCCCCCAATAGCTTTGTTCTTGTCTGTTCCACTTGGCTGCCTTGCGACTATCCTTCAGTTCCTAGGAAAACTGCCAAGACACCTGCCAGAAATGCAGGGGTCTTTGCCTTGTCTAATGGCATCCACAAACCAGGAGGAGTTTTATTACTTGCAGCAAGTAAGAGCAGGGGGGTTATTTGTTCTAAACGTGGAAATTTATTGCAGAGCTTGTACAGGAAGGTACATGGGGTAAGGGCAAGCATCTTTCTGAGCATGCTCAGAGTCAGGACATGCGTCACTGAAATAGCAGAGGCAGAGGATGCTGGCTATGCCCTTAAGGTCCTAAGAACAGGAGTTCAGAAGGAAGAGATGGCAGACAAGAACTTTCTGGGCAGAGAATGTAGCATAAAGAGCAAAGTTTACACTAGGTGACCTGAAGGAATGAGTCAGAGCAACCCAGTGACCTTGGCTGCTTCCTCATGCAGGTGTGTTAATCTCTTAAAGGGACAGCAGCTTTCTCTCTGCCGGGGAAGATTTCTTTGCTGCTTGGCAGCTAACAGCTTTTGACGAGCAGAGATGAAGGGGACACATTATGAGGTGGCACCCATGTGGCTCAGCTGCTGGGCCCGGCTTTAAGGAGCAGTGTCTCAGGACAACCTCATGTTCGTGTGTGCGTGCATGCGTGTGTGTGTGTGTGTGTGTGTGTGTGTGTGTATGTGTGTCCAGTGGTGCTTTGATTTCACTCTCAAAGAAGGTAAACAACTTGACTAGGTGAAGCATCCTTTACACGAGGTTGAAAATGCCCAGGCTTAGCCAGATGGTGGTGGCATGCTCTTTTAATCCCAGCACTTGGGAGGCGGGGCAAACAGATCTCTGCTTTTGAGGTCAGCCTGGTCTACAGAACAGGACAGCCAGGGATGCACAGAGAAACAGAGAAACCCTGCCTTGAAAACACACACACACACACACACACACACACACACACACACACACACAAAGAAAGAAAAAAGAAAAGAAAAACCCAGGTTTAATGTGTGCGGTATTTGACACTTAAGGTTTCTTAGTAGCAGAGTGTCACTGAAATTGTCTATGATTTTAGGACTTAGGAAGCTACATGGAGATAACCATGAATTTGAGGCTAGCCTAGACTACATGCAGAATAAGAGAAAAAAAAAATCCTTACTTACCTCTAGGATTCCATGAGTTTAAATAGGAAAAGATGGACTTAGAGGGAAGCTGGCCTGAGGTTTTGGACTGGCACATGAGGCAAGGGGAATTCGGGGGCTCTTCAGGATCAGTCCACAACAGGAGCTCTGTGACTCTCCCTGGATCAGTAGGCATGGGAGCTCGGTCCATGACCAGGACATGAGCTCTGGGGAGCCTTGTCCTGCGTGATGTGCCATCGTGGTTCCATGGCAGTCTTCCACATTGTGGTGAATGACACGAGTGATTTCAAATGCAGCTTGAAATGCTTTTTGAAAAAAGAGAAGCCACATACTTCTCTGCCTATGTCATGTTTTTCCCAGATGGATCGACACTGAGCCGTGTAATTTCCCTCTTGCCTTTTCCGAGCCAGCGGTACATCTGAGAGCTGGAGGGGGGGCGCCAGACGATGTGTGAGCAGCCTCCCCTTCCTCCAGCAGGTGTACTGCCCCACTGGACTGATGGGGCCACTGCAGCTTCGGAGCCACGCTTTTCCGTGATAGATGGCCGGGGCTGATGCTGACACAGGGACCTGTCTCTGTCTCACCAAACTCTCCTTATAAACAATAGCTTCCCAGCTTCATGGACAGAGCTGCAGACAGGAAACATTAAAGAGTGGAAAAGAGCAGAGGGACCTGGGGAAAAAGTCTGTCAGCGGCCTGCATGGGGACTGTGCGACACCCATGTAAAAGCCAGGTGTGGCGACCCACATTTTTAACCTCAGCCTAACTGTGAGCCCCTGGCCCCAGTGAGAGGCTGTCTCAAAAACCAAGGTAGGAAGGTGGGCTGAAGAGATGGTTCCTTCCCCAGCGCTCTGGAGGCTCTTCCAGAGGACTCGGCTTGACCCCCAGCATTCACATGGTGCCTCGCATCTGTCTGCAACTCCAGCCCCAGAGGACCTAACACTCTCTTCTGGCTTCTGTGGGTGCCAGGCACACATGTGGCACACAGACATATATGCAGGCAAAACACATAGACACGTGAATAAAATAAAAAAATTTAAAAACCAAGGTGGATGGCTCCTGAAGAACAGCCCCCAGGTTAACCCCAGTCTGTGTGCAGGTACACACAAGTCCAAGCATACATAGTAAACATAAACCACACCTGTACACACAAAGTTCCTACGGGGGTAGCTGAGTCTACTGAGGTGTCACCACTGGCCCTCACTGGCAAGGTGAAGTAATCACCTCAGACTGCCCTCGCCTTCCTGGTGTGCTGGCCTTGGTCTTTACCTAGGCTGCACCTGACCAGTGCTCACTGGCTTTGCGGTGTCTCAAAGGCTTCACTGAAGGTCACCTTCAACAAGAAAGACGGTTTGCTCGGGGGGAAAGCTGCCAGTGAGGCCAAAGGGAAAGTCATGTACAGCAGTGCAAGCTGGTCAGCTTCAGACACGGCAAGGGTCCCCTGATGGAGCTCTCACCCACTGGCCACCTCGGGGGTTTGCAGTCCTGGCCTCGGGAGAAGCGAGAGGCGCTGTGCCACTGTGCGCAATGTGTGAGGGACAAGGCCTTACTAGGGGAGTCTCCCAGGAAGCAGGGGAAGGCAAACAACATTCCTTTATAATGATAGATTGCTTTTATTTTGCCTTGAGTATTTTCATTACAAGAGAATTGTGGAATTATTTTTTTGTTTTACTTTTAATATATATTTTTAAAAAAACCAACAGAGGGGCCACCCTCCCTGGGATTCCTTTGATTTGTTGGAGAATGGCCTAGCTTTCAGAAATGGTCATAAGCATCTCTTATGGGCTTGCACAGAACAACTTTCTCCATTCTTTAAAACTACATATTCTTCTCTCTGTTGACTGCAGCTACCACCTCAAGCTGTGCCCCCTTCTTCACTGGGGCGCTCCCTAATTCATCATCCCGGACAGCAGGGACATCCTGTCCCAGCCTGCAGCTTCCCTTGGTTCTGATGCACCGAGGCCCTGGCCTCTGTGGTTCACCCGGTAGTGATCATTCACCTGGCAGGTGCCTCCCGGTCATCCCAGCTAACCCCTTGCCGCACATCCCCCACTTTTCTCTCTTGCGCTCTGAGCCCTGGGTGCAGCAGGCCGCCTCTGCCTCCCTCTGGCCCTTTATAAGTGGCTTCCTTTCTAGAGCAGACCTTTCTCGTCTGCCCCCTTTACTTGGGTCACCTGGCTCATGCTTCCTTCCTGTTTCCTCCCAGCACTGCCACTCTTAGTGAGAAGCAACTTCAGATGAAAGGCTGCCTCCTGGCTGAAATCGGGAAAAAGAGGAATAATCAGAATGCTTGGAATTCCAAAAGTTGTGCTGTGCCAGGTAAAGCCACTTTGCTATCTCTGCTGACAGGATGTGGGCAAGAGGGGAAGAGAGAAAGCTGGAAATAGAAAGGGCAGAGCAAGATAACCGGAGGTGTGCTTGAAGCCTCAGACACAGTTCCCTGACAGTCCATCTGAGTACCTTGACCCCTGCGACCTCAGAGACTGTGGCCGCAGACAAATTAGTCTCTGGCCTAGTCTGTCTCGGAGCAGTGTTTCGGGTCCACACGCAGCCATAGACAAGGACACAGACTCAGTGTGTAGGTCACTATTGCAGGCCCCTGGAGGAGGAGGGAGAAGAGTGAGCTAAGGAGGCAAGCAAGAAGGAAAAGTTATCCCGAAATACTTAGCTCCAGTTTATGGATAGTTCATTTTTAATTGCACCTTTATAGTTTATGGTAGGGAGCAGACGCTACCACAGTGTCTGCGGCAGGCAGAGGACAGCTTCTGAGTCACTTCTCACCTGCTACCCCGTGGGCACTGGGGGTCAAACCCGGGTCACCACACTCCATGGCAAGCTCCTTTCCCTGCAGAACCGTCCCGTTGCCCCACAAGGAACAGTTTAAAACAATGCATTTATTAGCACTGGAAGAGACTTTATTGTTCCCGACAAGATACCGGACCAAGCAACTTTGGCTCAGTATGCCAAAGTCTTGTCTTCTCTCTCCTTTATGTCTAGTCCAGAGCCATAGCTAATGGAATGTGCCACCCACATGCAGTCATCCAGGTTGGGTTTTCCTACCTTAATTAAGCCCCTCAAGAGACGCACTAAAGGTGTGTCTCTAGGCAATTCTAGGTTCTGTCAAGTTGACAAGACCAACCTTCAAACCATGTCTTCTTGTTATTCATCTCCTGAGTGCAAGCCTGTCTTGACTTCACAGTGTCTAAAAGTTTCCAAGCAAGAAAAAGAAAAGAACTATACAAGAACCATGATGGATCCTCATGACTCAACAGAAGGTTGGAATGAGGGACTTGGATGCATGTCTGGTTTCCTTCCGCCTTCAAGTGCAAGCAGCTAGCACCGTGCTTTCCTTCTCTGCTGGGGCACAACCCTGCAGTACCGCTGGTGTGTTCAGAGCTTGAGGTCTGGCTTCAGGAACATTGTATTGGTAAAACAATTCACAGCCAAATGACTGGCTATGCTGCCTCTGCCTCCCCTGTGGCCATCTCAGGGCTGCTTAGTGCGGGAAGAGCCAGAATCCCATGCCGCTCTCCTTCTGCATGGACATGCCCCACTCTGACTCCTGCTCCGCTGGCTCTGGGACCTAGCAGTGCGCCCTTCACATTTTTAGGAGCTGCCACCACACTCCATCACTGAACCTCCAGCAGGGAGGTGCATAATTGAACGAAGTGCCATGTAGCTCTCCAAGGAGGGCAGGCTCAAAGAGAGGACGTCTCCCACGGCTGACTACACCGTCTTCCATCCCATCTGGAGCGAGATGAATGCTTAATTATGCTAGAGAGACGGCTATGTACAGACGCTCTCCTCCGTGGTCAGGGCTGACACATCACAGAAGGGTTATATATACTTTTCTACCATTTTAGGGGCCACCCACCTCTGGGACCAGCACACCAATGGGGAGTAGCCACAAGGAAGAGGCTTCAACTCAGGATTGAAAGGAGCCTTCTGTCAGAGAGCCTCAACCAAGAGCAACACTGTTTGAGAACATAAAAAGTCATATATCTGCAGTTCTGTGAGGGCGGTATGACCCGCCACCCAAGAGGTTATATCTAGATGGCGTTGACACTCAGGCTAAGTGACTATAGTCAGCTCACAGGCCCTTCTTTACCCAGGCTTTGGATAAGGGTAAGTAGCTTATTTTATACATGAGGACAAAATCCTCCCCATCTGACTCATACACACATACATACACACATTCTTAGATACATACATATGTACACGAGTTAATAGCAGGATGCATAACAGGACTGACAGTAAACACTAGATGGGAAAATGGGAGGTATCCCACTTCAGCATAAATGTTTAAAGTGCTCTTATAGAAATAATTCAGCTTATAATGACTGTCGCTTGTTTTACAGATCTATGTGTGTGTGTCTGGGTGAGTGACTGCAGTGTAGGGCAGAGCCCACAGAGGCCAGGAGAGGGCATCAGAGCCCCAGACGCTCAGGTTACAGGTGGTTGTGAGCTGCCCAGGGTGGGTGCTGGGAACAGAGCTCTGGCCTGCGGAAGAGCAACAAGCACTTTTGTCTGCTGAACCATCCATCTCTCCAACCCTTTGACTAGTTTTGGTTGAACACAGAGAACATTCTGTGACACAAGCAAGATGTGTTTAGAGTTGTCTCTGTCAGTGACTGCCCCTGCTTCCCTTACTAGGGACCCCACATGGAGACTGAGCTGCCTATGGGCTACATCTGGGGGGGTCTAGGTCCTCTCCATGCATGGTCCTTGGTTGCTGCATCAGTTTCTGAAGGCCCCCTGGCCCAGATTTTTTGGCTCTGTTGGTCTCCTAGGCTAGGGTCAGATAGTAGGGGAGTAGAACCTCCCCTATCAGTGGACTAGGGGAGGGGACTAGGGGGAGAAGATGGAGGGAGGGTGGAACTGGGCTACAGCCGGGATACAAAGTGAATAAATTGGACTAATAGTAACAATAGATGAAAGAAAAGAAAACTGTGTTAAACACTGAACACTTTGTAAGCGGGTGAGGTGAGTCTGCTCACTCACAGCGCACTCTGGTTGTGTAACACATTAACATTGGAGAGGGAGGGGGAGGGGAAAGGACGGGAAGGCAAAGGGGAGGGATAGACCGGTATTACTTATTCTCTTTATTATCTTTGCAGCTTTAAGCCCAGCATTTCTTCAAAAGTAGAACAATAAAGAAACTCGTGTCCTTTCTTCTTGTGCTCTGTTCCTACCACATTCTGTTTAATAAGTACCCACTGACCTTTAAGAATTCTTTATTTCTGGTGGTGCTGGGGTTGACCAGGGCCTCGTGCCTGACAGGCAGGCATTTCGCCCTCCACCACACCCCCAGCCAAGCTTATGCTCTTTGCTTTGAGATAGGATCCCCCTAAATTTCCCAGGTTGGATTTGAACTTTCAAAATCCCCTTACCTTAGCCTCCGAGTACCTGGGATTATGAACCGTACTACTCTGTTTGAAACATAGTTTCATGGCTGGCCACATGTGGAGGTAGGGATGAATTTGGCCCCATCCTCTTGCCTTCTGCATCAAAGAGTTGGGACTGCAGGTGTGGGCCACCGCCTGGCCACCGCCTGGCCACCGCCTGGCCACAGTCTTTAAATGGATGAAATGAGGTAGAGTTTGTGAGATCTAGTCAATTCTCTGTATCTGAACCTGAGACACCTAGGTTCTTCTAGCCACGCACACTCACACCAGATGCCTGTCCTCAAAATTTGTTTGTCTGAACCCGATGAACTCAGTCAGCCCCGGCTGTATCCAGGTGCCAGGCACTGGAACTTGGTTCTCCCCTTTGGCCTCATCTCTTGTGTTTCCCAGCTTTCCTTGTTATTTTTTTGAATGGCGGGTGTCTTTCCGCGCCCACCCCTGATGTGGCCTGACTCTGGGGTGCGGTGCTTGCTCTCTGCCAGCACCCACGTGCACACACGTGCACCTTTGCAAACACCCAGGCGGGCAGGCTCTTGAAGCAGCCGTAAACAAACGGGCTCATTCACGTCAAGGGAGAGAGACTCCTGAGCTTGGGGGCCTCCCCAGTTGTTTGAGGTCACCCTGCCCTCTCTGGAAGCGGGGGCTGAGGTGGGGGAGGCATTTTCTCGCTCGTGCTTCCTTCTCTCAGCTCTAGACACCTGGGTTTAATTTAAACAATTTAGCATCGTGTCTGGACTCAAGAAACTGGGAGTGAGACCAGCACGATGGCTTCGCAGGCAAAGGTGCTTGAGGCCACGCCTGAGGACCTTAGATCAGGAGGGCATGCGGTGTCCAGGTTCGCCGGGAGGTTTTCTCTTAGGAATGCCCTTCAACCCTGGAGGCCGGAAAGGAAGGCTTCACTGTAAACCAGCCTCAACGCCAAAGTGGCTGCTCTTCAATACTCAAGGCTGTCCTTGCCGCTCTCAGTGATGCTGGCTGGGCTGAAGGAAGCCTTTGAAGGAAGCTGAAGGAGGCCCTAGTCTCCACTGCCTTCCCCTTTGCTCTCCTTTTGGGGACGCAGTTCCATGATCACCACTCTCCAGCCCTCTAGCCTGTCAGACAGTCCTCCCCTCTCCTGCGTCTCCTGGTGGATGTCCCTTCTCCAGGGGTCCCTCGGGATCACGGATTTAGAGGGCCCCCAATCCCCGGGTGGTGAGGTGGGCCGGGGCCAGCTCTCCCCTAGGCGGCCACCAGGGGGCGGCAGGGGCGGCTGGAGGTGACAGCGGGAGGCCGCGCGGGAGGGCAGGGCGCGCGGACCCCGCTCTCCGTCCGCAGACTCCGCGCCTGACCGAGCGCGCTGGGCACTCGCTGGCCGCCCGCGCACCGACGTAGCGGGGCGCCGCGGGAGCCCGTGCGGGGCGGCCGTCCGTCCATGCGGCAGCGCTCGGGAAGCACGCGGGGCTGAAGCCGCGGCCGCTCCGGACCAGTCCAGGTGAGCAGACGGCGCAGCCCGGCCCGCCACGGTCCGGAGCCGGCAGCCCGCGGGCTGGCGCGCCTGGCTAGGTCGGGCCCGCCGCAGCCTTCCTTCTCTTCCCTTTCTCCTTCCTCCTGTTTCCTCTTCCTTTCCTACTTCCCTTCTTCTTTTCCTCTTCTGTTTCCCCCTCTTCCCTTCCCCTCCCCTCTCGCTTCCCTTCCTCTTTCCCTTTTCATCTTTCCCCTTTACCTCTTCTTTTTCCTGCGCACCTTCCCCTCCCCTCCTCTTTCTTTTCCCTTCCCCTTTCCTGGAGGCCTGCTCTGCCCTTCCTCTCCAGCCCTGACTCCACTCCGGGCCCGGCCACCGGGGGCTGGGGGAAGCGGGAGCTGGCCCTCCTGAGGTGTGCTCAAACCAGGGTGGCACTCTGAGTCTCCGCGCTGCACTTGCGCCCCTGTGCCGGCGCTGCCCCTTTTGCCGTCCTGGGACGGTGGAGAGTCAGCATCTCCCGAGCCCCCGCCTGGGCCTCCAGCATTCTAGCTTCTGGAAAGCCTCTGCGGTGCCCGGGGCAGGATAGTCATCGCTAGCCCAGGTGGACCTGTTGCTCTTCTGTTCAAGTGCAGCTCGTGTACCTGCGTGTGGCCCTGACCGTGACTGCAGTTAGCTGTCCATCAGTTGAGGGTGGGAAAGACTTGGAACCGAAGTTACATTTTTCTTAGAAACACTTTTCGCTGTGTCGTGGGAAGAGGGTTTGGAGGAGCCCACTTTCCTGTGGAATTATGGGTCTAGGGAGATTTTAAGCAGCCCAGCAGCATTCCGTGCTGTTAAAAAGTGCACCCTTTGCCAGACAGTGTCTCGCCCTTTTGCAGGCAGAAGGTGAATTGAAGCCTAGGATCTGGGGAGCTGAAGCTCATTAGAATTTGGAGTAAGTGAACTAGCCCAGAACTCACAGAAAGTATCATCTCCAGGGTCCTTTGCATCCGAGACACCTGGACATCAGCTGAGATCTTGCCCTTCTTAGTGTCATCTTGCAAGTCTTTGAAGTCCTGACCTGGTAGAGATGGAAATGCTGCCGTTGCAGGACGGGAGAGAATCTTAACTGGTGTCTGTGCACAAAAGAGCAAACATTTTAAAAATGTGATTTAGGTGGTAGCCCTACTCAATTCCTATAGATTTTTGTTGGCACCATAGTTGAATTCCTTTGGAAAACACAGTCCTGCCCCGGAAATTAATGTGAGGAAGCAGATGAGAGTCCCGGGACTTTCCTCTAAGCCTCCACGGCTGGAGCAGGGAAGTCCCAGAGGTCCAGCCTGGAAAATGAGTTTGGGTGATGAGACTATGAAGAGCCACCACTGACCCAGTGATTGCATTCGAGTCATGGGGATGACTGTGCTGCGTGACCTCCACGCCCAGCCCAGGGTCGGGTACTGGTCTGGTCTCACTCTTACTCCTCCGTGCCACAAGGAAGTCGCTCTAGGCATGTGAAGAAGGAAAGCAGAAAACAGTTTTGGAGGAAGATCAGGGCTTGAAGTTTTTGGTTTTGCTTAGCAACCTTGTCTGTTACCTACTGAGTCTGGGCATGGCTCTTTCCTTCTCTACCCTTCACACTGCTCTCCTGGCATCATTTTTATCCCTATTGACTATTGGCACCCGTGTTCAGGTGCACCTCCTCCCCACGCCAGCATCCTTGTCCCATTCCCTACATGCATTGCCCATTTTTCACAAGGCCCTTTCCATATTCTTCTGTGATATCTCAAATTATTTTCCTGCCCCTACCTTAAACCATGTCCAAATCGCAGTAACAATCTTCCTTCCTGACCCGAAGCCATGAGTGGCTCTCTTCATTTTAATCCATCTTCTTTCATGCTGACAGATCATTATTCCTGAAATTCTGACTTCCCGACATCATTCCTCGTGAGAACTCGCAATGGCTCTCCAGTATTCACTTCCATTTAATTTTTCTCCAGCAAATACTTCTGAACATTTGTTGTGTGCCAGGGACCATTACTGTGTGCTCAGGCCTTATACTGAACAAGACAGCATCACTGCCCTCCAGGGCCTGCAAGGAGAGTAGCTGATAAATGACCACCCAGGGAGAAAGAAGGGAAGGGCAAGTAGGGTGAGGGGGGTTGAGGGTATCGGGCAAAACAATGCAGGGAGGGAGGGAAGGAGAGAAAGAAAGAGAAAGGGAGGGAGGAAGGGAGAGAGAATATCCATGTGCAGACACAGATGAGGGAGAAATTGACTATTAAGCACATATAGCTTGGGAGACCTCAGGCCCACGCTGCCTTTTGAACCAGGAATGAGACTTTAGTGAGAGTCCATACACGGTTATGAAGGCCATAGGATGTCAGTCTGAGTACCAGGGATGCGCCTGTGCTTGTCTGCCCCAGCACTGATGTTATAAACATGTATCACTATGCTTGTTTTTGTTTTTAAGCAGAGGCCTTAACTCTGACCTTAAGGAGTGAGTAGTGGAGAATTTTGATTTCAGGAGAGCCCCCACTTTTTTTTTTAAGGGCCTTTGAATGAAGTCTTTGAAACTTCATTCTCGCCCTACCTGAAAGTAGAGGCCAGGCTAGCCACAGCCACTCTCCTTCCCTAGAGTGGCGCTGTCAGACTCATTTAACAACACTTTCTGTCTGCCCACCTCCCAGCCCCATCTTCACATGTAACCATGGGATAAAGCCCCTTAGCAAAGTGTTGATACAGTGTTACTTCCCCTCTCTGCTGTCCACTCTAACGAATCAGTGCTTGACGGAAGTGGGTACTTACTAAACAAACAAACTTGCATATAGTTTTCTTCCAGTCAGGTGCAGAGTTTTGTCTGAAGGACTGTTAGGCCCCATACTGAAGCCCAGCCATTGAACACACAGCTGTACTATGGAGTCCTCCAGCAAACAGCTTGTCTTTCTCCACTTCCTGTCCAGGTTCCCCCTGGGTTCCCTGAAGAGCACAGCACTGGGTAGGCAGTGGTTATGGCCCCTGGTCTTGGGGAAAGCTGCCACTCTTAGTTCGTTCCTCTTTCTTTCCCTCATCTTTCAGCTAAGCAGAGGATGCTGTGGTCTGTCTCTGGAGCCTCCAGTATACTTGAGGTGGAGGCCAGGCAGTTCTCCTCTGCCCGGGTGTGGTCCATGGAGTCCTGAGCCAGGCTTGTGCCACTGTGTCTTGTGCCTGGAAGGGTGGCACTGGACAGCTCACAAGCACCTTCCCAGGCCCTTGGCAGGCTGCCCGAGGTCTGGCCAGCAGGGAAGTCAGAGGTAATGAGTGATTAATGGTGCCTCATCTAATCTCCTGCCAGGGGAAATGAAGGACCAGCCATGGGCTGGGGGCTGGTCTTGACCTGCTCCAGGTGGGCTTGGAATGTGCCCAGCTCAGGATGGGGATTAAGGCTTGAAAGACAGGAGGAAATGAGATGTTAACCCTTTAGGCCATGGCCCTCTGAGTCCCAGGGGGAAATGGCAGGGGAATTATCTGCAGGCATCTGATGAAAGCTGGGCATCTCCTTTGATTTGTAGCAGGGACACAGCCACGTGTCTGACTACCGTGGAGATGGACGTGGGCCTTGACTTTGTGATCATTCTCTTTGAGGTGAAATAATGAGAGAGATGATTAATTTCTGCTGCCCAGGCCTGCAGCCACTCCTGGGAGCTACCTCGTTGGAAAGTTGCTGATGGTATCAGCGAGTGGCGGATTTGCAGTTACTGAACACGATTTTTCTCCTGAAACAGTTTCTCCACAGCCTGTCATTTCCAGGAAGATAAACAAAGAAGGCATTTGCCCCTGGGATACAGACTGTATCCCACAATGGAGTCCTGTCTACTCCCACATCAGCAGCATGTGTGAGGAGAACAGAGCTGACAGCTCTCCAGGGCTCCCGAGTCCCAGCCTTGGTCCCGAGCTTCCAACAAGGCCCTCCACCGCTGGGCTGCCATCTTCCCCCCTGTAAAATGGGTGCTATGACAATAGCATAACGTATTAAAGTTCTCCCAGCAGTCCCAGGCACACACTGGGGCCACCTCAGTCTTAGCTATTATCTTATCCTTGCCTATCCCTGGACTCCCAGACCACAGGAGACAGAAGCCGCCTCCTCCAGGGGCTCCCAGGCACTCTCTTCTGTGAAGTGACTTAACTCTTTGATTGATGTGGCTTGTTTGACCCCTGACCCTGCGTGCTTTAAATTCTGGTTCCACCTCCACTGCTGGCCCCATGGCCTCCTGCTGCCCTTTTGATCAGACCTCCAGCCCCTTACCCCCTGACTCCATGCTAGCTGGATGGAATGCTGGTGGGCTGGAGAGTGATGTCAGCCTGAACCTGGTGGCTCAGGCCAGTTCTGCTTGCTCATTGCTAGCTTTGCTGTGACCCAGCAGCCCCAGGCCAAGTGGCTGAGGGTAGAAAAGAATGCAAATCAGGAGCTGTGGAGACCACCTGGCCAGGGTACAAACCCAAGCACCGCCCCCTATTCCGGCTTCCCTGGGTTGATGCTGATAAGTTACACTTCCCTAATGTTTGCTAGGAGGGCCGACCCCCCCCCCCCCTCAGTAGATGTGAGGTCTCCTGGAAGCTATGGAGAGCGAGGCTCCAGTTACAGGATGAGCCAGGAAGAGCCTTGAGGGACATTTTTTTTGTTCTTGTTTTGTTTCCTTCTTTTTCGGTGGTACCAGGGATTGAACCTAGGGCCTGACCAGGCATGCCAGGCAAGTGCTCTGCTACTGAGCTATATTCCCAGCCCTGTGGGGATAAGATCTGAAGTCTCATTACTGGTGTGTACTGACAGTGCAGCCTTTGGCTCCATGGAGAGTCTGGAACAGACTCTTTTTCACGCCTGCTTCCCTTAGGACGCCTTAGTCAGACGCAGGCCTTTACTCTGCTTCAAGTGGAAAAGCTCTCTGACAGCTGAGGGCCGGGAGCTGCTGTGCACAGAGCCCTGAATCAGGAGCTGGCTTTACCCATGTGAACTCAAGTCCTCCAAGGTCAGCCAGACATTATGCTGTGCCTTAGCTCTGACAGCGGAGACTCCTCTAGCTAGCGTACAGTGGGTGACATTTGAGTTTCACCTGGCTCCAAAACAGATATTCTGAGGACAGACAGACCGCTTAGTGAATGATAACTAAAAAGCAAAACTCTGTCTGTCTCTCATATATGCAGATATATGCCGGCTGCCTCTAATGATTTGTTTTTCCTGTGTATATGCTTATATATGTTTTCGGTATGTCTGCGTGCTACGTGTGTACACATGTTCGTGTGTGTGCACATGTGTGTAGGCCAGAGTCTGATGATAGGCGTCTTCCTCAAATGTCTTCCAGTGCCCTCGTCAGTTGCTTTGTTGAGCGCCACCACAAAAGCAGCTTAGGAAGGTTAGGGTTCACTCGGCTCGCACATCCTGGTGGGCCATGTTCATTCCACCGCTGAAGGCAGGAAGCTGCGGCAGGAGCTCAAGGCAGGAAGCTGGAGGCAGGGACCTGAGCAGAAGTCATGCTGCTTCCTGGGTAATTCAGCTGGCTTCCCTAGACCTCCCAAGACTACTCGCCCAGGATTGGCACTGTTTATTGTGGGCTGGGCCCTCACACAGCAAATATTGATTAATAAAATGCCCCACAGATTTGTCTATAGGCCAATGTGATGAAGGCATTGTCTCAATTGAAATTACTTCCTCCCAGATGACCCTTGTGTCAAGTTGATAAAAACAAACAAAAACCAAAACCAAAAAACCCCAACCCAACCCAACCCAAAACAACGCACAAAAGAACCTAGCCAGGACACAGGGGCTCCTCCTCATCCCGGGGGCTCACCGATTCGGCTGTACTGGCCGGCGGTCCCCAGGCACGCTCGGCATCTGCAGTCCCAGCACCGACACGCTGAGTGGGCAATCAGCCAGACCTTCTATGCATGTGCTGGGGACATGAGCTCAGCTGATCGAACTTGTTCAACAAGCACTTTTTTGACCGAGCCATCCCCCAGCCCCAGTTCAAGCTATTATAACTTAGCTGATGTACATTTGTCTTTTTAGTTAACATGGGCCTGTGCAAATATTTCCCATTTTTAAACAATTATAAGGAGGCTAGTTTGTTTTTATTTCCGTGTGTGTGCGTGTGTGTGCAGTGTCAGGGCCCCTGGAGATAGAGTTACAGTTGTGAACCGCTGATGTGTGTATTGGAAACTGAACTCCGGTTCTCTGAAAAGAGCAGCACGTGCTTTTAACTGCCGAGCCCCCTCTCCAGGTCCCCTTTTAAACATTCTTGGTTCCCATTCCTTAGGCTAATGATGGTCTCCATAGCCCTTCCCTCTGCTGTGTTGGGAGCTAGAGTGTTTTCTGTTCTTCCCTAATCTCAACAATCATGTAGCAGTAAAGGCACCCAATCTGCTGTTCTTTATTGTTTATACCTCTTGTTCTGCTCTGGAATCAGACCCAGGCCATATGGTCAGTGGGTGGTCATCCTGACCCCTGGCACTCAAGAACCCCACAGAGAGCGAGCTGGAGGCCTGTGCGAGCACCAAAGCAGGAGACGGCTTACCAGCTACTCACTTCTTCCTTGTTCTCTTCTTACCCAGGCTCTGGTTGAAGGAACTCAACACCCTTCACTTAGCAGACAGGAAGACCCCTTTTAGGGCGGGGGCTTTCTGAATTCCAAGGAGGAAACTGTGTCAGTATTCACAGAGGCTCCCTGAAGGAAGGTTGTGTCCACACGTGTTACTGATGCTCTGCATCCTGTGTTCATCATGCCCCCCAACTCTCTTCCAGTCCCGTCTATGCACCAGGGCACACCACCATGTTGTAAAATGTGTGGGTTCCAGACCCAGCTGCCGCTTGTATGGCTTTGAACAGCATCAGTTTGTTCTCTTGTGAAATGGGCCAATAATCTCTGTACAGACTAGAAAGGTAGTGGAGATAACTCAGTGTCTGTGCACAACACTGTGTTAGTTAACTTCCTGTTACTGTAACAAGATGCCTGAGGCTATCAGCTCTAAGGAATAAGAGTTTGTTTTGGCTCATGGCTTCAGAGATCTAATGGCTGCTTGGTTCCATTGCTTTTTCTCTGTGGCACCAGAGTACATACATCATGGTAAGAACATATAGGACAGGAAGATGTTCGCCTCATGGCGGACAAAAAACAAAGAGATGAGGAGGCCGGATCCTCCTCCGTATGCCTCCAGGGTTGAGTCCCATGGGGCCTTTCTTCCTTTACCCGCCCTCTCACGTTTTCTGCCACCTCGCAACAGCGTTAGCACCTGGGGACTAAGACTTCTAACGCGTGGGCCGGAGGAATGCCTCAGTGCGTGAGGCCTCCTAGAGACCTTCCTGAGGCGCCTGCGCTCATGTGCACATTGCCACACACACAGAAGATCAAAAATAATCAGAACAAATCTTCTTGAGAGAAAATAGCAACGGGCCTCTGGGAGCCCGTTCACATTAAAGTGGACATGAGAGGCCCGCTGTGCACTTTCACGAGCATGAAGACTCCTGTCTGTCTTACAGGCCAGGGAGATGGTGTTTCTGCCTAAGAGCACTGTGGTTCTACAGCCTTAGGCAGAGGCAGGTGAGAGGAGAGTCATTTTAAAAACCACGGTGAACAGCCCGGGAGACCCCGGGTGAAAGTCCCTGGACTCAGGGGCAGG
Source organism: Psammomys obesus (assembly GCF_907164565.1). Classification (NCBI taxonomy): domain Eukaryota; kingdom Metazoa; phylum Chordata; class Mammalia; order Rodentia; family Muridae; genus Psammomys; species Psammomys obesus. The sequence goes on along the minus strand of NW_026596039.1, from coordinate 21,786,638 downwards.
GCTCAGAGGAACTGAGGGGAAGAGAGGGTAAAGGCAGGGGGTCATTTACGCTTTATGGGAGTGCTTTCTTGGTCCTCCTAAGTGAGCCCCTCCCCCGTGAGGACAGTTGTGCGCAGGCTTGCTTCCCCACGCAGAGCTCTGTGTTGCTTCCAGTCCACAGCACCTCTTCACATGGCCTCCTCTCCGTGTGCTGTGGTGGTTCCTTTGCTCTGTCAGAAGCCACAAGGTTGCCCCTGCTGTCCTCATCTCGCTGTGTCTGGAGCCTGGCTTGTGCCACCGGGTGACAGATGGAATCAGGCAGGGGTCGGCAGCGTGTTCCTTACAAGGGGTCAGAGAGCTGACATCTGGGCTTTGCCGGACATGGATCCCTGTTGCACCTAATTAGTGCTGCCCTTTGAGCAGGCGTGAAGCCACAGGTAGTCCATAAAGGTCACTGATGCAGTCTAATCAAACTTTATTTAGGGGCTGGTTCAGTGTTGTGAGCCCTTGCTGCTCTGGTAGAGGAATGGTGTTTGTGTCCCGGTGCCCGCACCGGGTGACTGCAGCTTCAGGGGATCTAAACTCTGCCAGGGAGCTGTGTGCACAACACACACACACACACACACACACACACACACACACACACACACACAAATAAAATAAAATTTATTCAAAACTCTCTATGGGTACTGCGATGGCAATTTCATCATCCCAGCATCCATTTCACATGTGACATCACATTCTCTCTCTCTCTCTCTCTCTCTCTCTCTCTCTCTGTTGTTTTTCAACCGTTTGAAAATGTAACCACCACCACCACCACCACCACTCCCTGCCCCACCCCCCCACCCCCCCAAAAAAAGTAGTCAGTCAGGCTTGGCTCATGGACTAGAGTTTACTGACCCCTCGTCTAGATTGCCACACTATTGAAAACTTTCTCAGTGGTAGGAAGGATGACTGTGTGAGTAATTTGTATTGTCGCCATAACAAAATACCTGGCAAGCAGTGTAAGAGAGGAACAGCTGATCTGACTTATGGGTGAAGAGGATGATTCCAGCCTGGCCAGGAAGACGTGGCAGTAGGTGAGGGAGGGGCAGCAGCAGGAACGGGAAGCTGGATGGTCTCAGGAGGAGAACAGGAAGTGGGAGCCAGACTATAAACTCCAGGGTCCGCCCACAGTAGTCTACTTCCTCTAGAAAGGTTCCGCCTCTTAAAGGTCCCACAAACACCGGGACCAAATTCAAGTGTATAGAAGGATAGACACCTGACGTTTAGACCACAGCAGTGTCCCAGAAAGTCCACAAAATTACAGGTGTTCAGTGTCCCTAAGAGTCTAGCTCAATCCATAAATTTCCAGCAAAAATGTTTGATTATTTATGAGCTTGGGTTATACCAACTGAGGCGGTCACCATATTACGAGTTGTCTTACTTTGAGTAGTTACTGTAGTGAATCAAAAATACAAAATTTCAAAGTTCTTAGCAGCCAATGATTTCGGTAGTGCGCTACATCCTCTTACGATTCAGACAGCTGCAGACTATTGTTTGTTTGTTTCTGTTTTTCAGACAGGGTTTCTCTGTATAGTCCTAGCTGTCCTGGAACTCTCTCTGTAGACCAGGCTGGCCTCAAACTCAGAGACCATCCTGTTTCTGCCTCCTGAGTGCTGGGATTAAAGGCATGCTCCACCACTGCCTGAAAATATTTTTTAAAAATTTCTATCAGTATTGAACATGTTCAAACCTTAATTCTTGTCTTTATCTACTGAAGATATATGCTACAGTGTCCATTTACACAACATGTACATTTTATGAGGCATTACCCAGGTGTGGTTTCAAATGGACAGGCAGGAGAATGAACATAGATCACAGGCAAATACCATTCCATTTACATGAGATAGCCACTTGCACGGCATTTTATAGGGGGGACTTGAGCAGTCACAGATGCTATTGGTGATGGGAATGCCGATGGACCAGCCATCCTAAAATATTGCCAGATGAATACATTCTATCGTGTTTTAGTTCCTGATTGAAAGGAAATGTGCTTTACACACTGGTCCCTTGTATGTGATCCTGGAGTACAGTAGCCTGACTCCTGATATCCTGGTGGCTGTGGTAAGGAATTTGGACTTGATTCTGGCTGAACCTACCCGGGGACGGTACAGAAGGCGTTCCCAGGCTTGTGTTTGGCACGTGGTAATGCAGGGTAGACTTGTTCCCTTTCCTTCCAACTAGACTCAAAAGTCCTGTTTTTGGTCAGCTCCAAAAACATGCTGGGACTCTTTGAGCTTGTTTCTTTGGTTCTTTCCACATGCAATAAAGTCACTAACCTTTTTAAATGGAAACAAAAACAAAGACTGTTGGAAAGCTGAGTTCCCTGCCCGGGTCACCAGCTCTCCCTTACTGGACAAAACACAGCTCTGTGCAAACTGCTGGTTGGGGCCAGAAGAGAGGCCCCAGCTCCAGAGACCCGGGATCCAGCTCTCCAGTCGGGAGGGGCTGCCTGGCCTGCTGGCTGCTCCCATCTCCCCAGCTCCTGGGTATATCTTGGTTTCAGAGATTCCTATGGGCAAGAAAGCAGGATTCTCTCCAGATGGGAGACCACCAGCCCTGAAGGTGAATATGAGGCTGTGGTTCTTGGCTCCCAAACCTGCTTTTGCTGTGTGTGTTGGATGGAAATCGACTTGAGCCAGCGTGTATTTGTGTTGTTTAGGGGGCGATGGCACATAGCCATGTGTACTTTCTGGCCTGGGGGCTGGCAGGATGTGAAGGGAGGCAGCTGTTGTCCTTTGGCCAGAGAAGTCTTTTCATTGTTTTGTTGGGCAGGGGGCTGGTGTTCTTCTTGGGCAGGGAGCTCTTTGGTGTACAGACACATGCTCTTGGAGGTATGGGCCTAAATTTTGAGTTCTCCTTTGGCACTGGCTTACCATTTGACCTCCAGTAGCCATTGTCTGTTGTTGTGCCACTAATTCTTCATTGCTAAATGAACAGTGATTACCTAGATCATTTCTAGGGAATGTTTCTCAACTGAGACAGGCGTGAACATTTGGCCTTCACCCTTACCGAGCAATAAGATATCCTTCCCTTCCGTGAAAGTTCTCATAAGGCCTCTTCCCACCGTCCACAGAAATGAGGTCATGCATCATCTCTTGTTTGCCTCCACCTGTGGACTCAGTGGAGGCCACATGAGGAACTGTGGCATGTACGAGGCTTCATTGCTATCCCCCTAGCAGGGGAATGCTTGTGGGATCTGCTGGAGAGCAGGAACCACAACCATCCTACCCAGGAGTATGGATAACTCCCCCCCTTTTTTGTCCCCAGCTGAGCTGGTGAGGGAAAAGCTCCTCCCTGACTTGAGTATGTTTAAAGAAGACAATTAAATGGAAGCTTTAACTAAGACTTTTGTTCCCAGCACAATGTCTGCAATGTGCAGGGTTAGCAGGGAATCAGTCACGAGAACCAGGAAGGCCTTCTGCTGAACAGAAGAGGACAATAGGTCCAGGCCAACACTAGGCTGACAAAGATGTGAGAGACACCCAATAAAGGTTCAGAAACCACCATCATGAAAGTGCCTCAAGAAATAGTCATCAATATGCTTGCAAGAAAGGAAAAAAGAGCTTGGTAAAGAGATAGAAGAAAAGGGCTCAACAAATGGAGATTTTCCCTATTATTATCCCTTATCCATCAATTATCTGTCAATCTATCTGCCCATCAAATATTTATCTGCTATCTACTATCTATCTATCTATCTATCTATCTATCTATCTATCTATCTATCTTATTTATCCACTCATAAATCAATCTATCATCTATCTGTCCACCAATCATCTACCTACCTTCTATATCTATCTATCTATCTATCTATCTATCTATCTATCTATCTATCTATGGATCTATTCTTCCACTTGTAAATCAATCTATTATCTCTTTGTCTACCATCATCTACCTGTCATTCATCTATCTGTCTGTCTATCATCACATGTTTTCTGCCTTTTTGTCTGTCAGTTCTGTATATGCCAGTCTTCTATCTCTGTCTGTGTAATGCTGGGTTAGATTTAGGGCTTTTCACATGATAAGTGAGTATTATATCACTAAGCCCTGAAAATTTTATTTTTAAATGTTAAAATTATTATAATCAACAAGTTATAAAACATTCTAATTCTACGGTACAAAGTGGAATGTTTAAATCAAGCTAATTCTCCTTCATCTCAGATACTTGTCACTTTTTATAGTGAGGACATCTGAAGTGTACTGAGCAATTACAAACTATTCACTGAGCTATCATTAACTACTCACCAAACTCTGCAATAGAGTAAGCACCAAGGACACTCTGGACTCTTCCATAACCTCTGCCTTTTGCCTCTGCTCTGCTGCCTTTAACCACCATCTCTCTGCACTCCACTTCCACGAGTTGAATTGTTTTAGAATCCACAGGTAACTGAAAGCATGGGTATGCCTTCATGTGTCTGGCTTATTTCACATTGTCAAATTCTATCCATGTTGTCCCAAATGACAAGGTTTCCTTCCCTTTTAACGGCTGAGTGGTATTCCACTGGGCATTTCTTCTCTCCATCCATTGGTTAAGGGCATCTGTGTTCATTTCCCGATGCGGTTATTCCACTGGGCATTTCTTCTCTCCATCCATTGGTCAAGGGCATCTGTGTTCATTTCCCGATGCGGTTATTGGGAGGAATGCTGCGGTGAACCTGAGAGCCCATCTCTTCACTAAACAGACTAAATACTTAAGAATCAATACAAAAAGAGGAATTGCTGCACCAAACTTCTTTAACATTTTTTGAGAAATTTCATATAGTATTCTATTACCACTGCTCTAACTCCCACCCCCACCAGTATTATTTGAAAGTTTCACCTCCTGCCACACTCGCTAGCAACTGCCATCCTGACGTGTGTGAGCTGGAAACTCATCCCTGCTTTCAAGTTCAGTTTTCTGATGATTATGGACAGCAAACATCTGCACTCTTCTTATGAGAGCCATCTAACAGGGTCCCTAGTCTACTTTTTCAGTGTTCGTTTGTTGTTGCTGTTAGTTGTTTGAGTTCTTTTCGTGTTTTAGGTTTTAATCCCCTGTGAGATGTTTGTAAACATTCTCTCCTAGCTTAGAGGCTGTCTTTTCACACCGCTCCTTTTTCCTTTGCTTGCAGCTGCCTTTGTGTTTGGTGTAATCTTGTTCATGGTTGTTTTGTTTTGTTGCCTGTGCTTTGAGGATCAGATTTTAAAAAATCATCACTCATACCAATGCTATGCAGTATTTCTCCAATTTTTAAAAATAGTTCCTAGTCTCATGTCTAAGTTTTTAATCCTGCATGGAATTTTTAGAAGTGAGACACATAACAACTGAAATCAGATCTTACGGGATGGACTGCAGAGGAGCGTAGAGGCAGGATAGAAACAACAGATCAAAGATGCAACAAGTTACCCAACTCAAACCACAGGTGTCTGTAGAACTGTAAGGAAAGATCCAGTATTTGAGCTGGTGAAGGCCCAGGACAGCAGAGAGCAGGCAGGGCTGAAAGGCTTCGCATGGACTCAGTCCCAAAGTTTTCAAATGCAGCGTAGGACACAACCTCAACTCAAGAGCCATCACAGTCCATTTTCAACTTTTGGGACAAGCGCTTTATGTAGCCCAGGCTAGCCTCTGGCTGCTGTCCTCTTGCCTCCATTACAAGCTCATGGTCAAACTTCTGAAAATGATTTTGAAGAATAGAGGAGGAGCTGGCCTTTGCAGCACATTGGTCTACATGAGGAAGAAGTGGTGCAGTTGGAGAGACAGACATAAGTCATGGCGACAGGCGTTCATCTGTGTCTGGGTGCCTGTGAGTGTGTGCATGTTCACATGTGTCTGGTTGCAAACGTGCACATGTGAGCATGTGGAGGCGGCAGTTGGTGCTGAGTGTCTTCCTCCGTTGTCCCACTCTATTTGTTGAGCTGGGTTTCCAGCTGAACCTGGGATACACAGACTCAACCAATCTCGTCAGCTTCCTCTGGGGATTCCCGGTCTCCGCCTTCCAGATGCTGGGATTACAGATGTGCTGCCATGCCGCCCGCTGTCCCGGGAGTCCTGATTTTCATCTGCATGCTTGTATAGCAATGGGTCTTCACGTCAGCTGCCCACTGGAGTTGTGGGAGAAGTGTGTGTGGGAGTTAGAGAAACAGTCCAGTGGATGGGCTGGATGAGGCTGGGAGGAAAAGGTATGAAGGAGAGGCTGTGGCAGAGAGAGTGCAGAGGAAAGACAGGGCTGGAAAAAGACTGGGCCCGAGACACGGGGGGGGGGGGGGGCTCACAGAGGACCTGCCGAGCTCCATCCTCTGGAGACAGGGCCACGTCCCTGCTGATGCCCAGGGCTGGATGTGCCGCTGGTGACCATTCTCTCATTGCTCTGAGGTCAACAGGAGGCAACTAGGAGCTGATGGGAGGGTAGGGCCTGAGATGTGGGGCTCCTGGGAGCTCAGTGTGACACCCAGCCACAGAGGTCAGAACGAGAGAACAGTGGTCAGCATTTGTGACGCCTGTGCTGTTGCTGGCAATTTTTCCAGCTTATGCTAGAGTGAGCCTGTAAAGGGAGACAGATGTGAATGGAGACACAGCGTGCTGATGGGGTTCAAGCAAAGGGTCTGTTAACAGCTTTCTTCTTCCTAAGCTCAGTTTCCTTTCGTTGTTTTTCTTGAGCTCAGTTTCCTTCAAAGCCCTCTCAGTCTCTGTGCTGCACATCTCTTTGGTACTGGCTTAATCTTTTAATCACCTGATTTCAGCTTGACCTAATGCTGGCCTGTCACGGATCGTGTCAAGGGCACAAGTCTAATTTGCTCAATTTTTGCTTCTCTCTGAAGGGCCACTCAAAGTTTCCAGAGGACAGGGTACAGCTGTGGTTGCTACAAATCATTAGCCAGATTTCTGTCACTTAAAACAAAAAATAACGATGTAACACAAACCTGGAGGCGCAGGCCTCAGGAGCAGAGCAGGAAAAGGCAAATTCGTTCCCCTGACACTCGGAAACACTGAGGACAGAAAGCGGACCCAGCTGATTTATGGCTCATGGTCATGAGCAAGCATGCAGGGAACTGGGGGAGAGATCTTAGACTCAAGGCCGGAGCTGGCTGGGAACAAGCCGGGCAGAGCACAGCTTATACCTCCCCTGACTGGAGCAAACCAGGGAATGTGGGCCTTCAGCTCTTTGGGGGATGTGTAGTTGATGCTGAGTGCCAGGAGGCCTCAGAGCCATTTGACATGAGATCGCAAGACAGTTCTTTTCTGGTCACTTATCTCTATAGGTTTTTGACTTCTCTTAATAAACATGCATGATTTTCTTTTCCAGTTTTTAAGATGGCAGTGAGGATAGACATCCAGGAACATGTACAATTTTATATACATAGTTTTTCCCTTAATAGAAAATCCGTGTAGTCCATGTCCCACTCAGCTCTGAAGTTCCACCAAGATCCATTTGAGAGTGAATGTGTCACTTGCTCTTTAGGAATTTGTTTTTGTACTCTTAACATGTATATGAACCTCCTTCCCTAGTGTGTGTGTGTGTGTGTGTGTGTGTGTGTGTGTGAGAGAGAGAGAGAGAGAGAGAGACAGAGACAGAGACAGAGACAGAGAGCAAGTGAGCAAGAAACAGACACACACAGAGAGGGAGAGAGGCAGACACACACAGAAGAAGAGAGACAGACATAGATGGAGAGAGAGACAGACATACAAAGGGAGAGAGACAGACACACATAGAGGGAGGGAGGGAGGGAAGGGAAGAGAGACAGAGAGCAAGTGATCAAGCGAGAGACAGACAGACACACACACACAGAGGGAGAGAGACAGACAAACAGACACACAGAGGGAGAGACAGGCACACATAGAAGAGAGACAGACACAGGGAGAGAGAGAGACAGACACACACAGAGAGAAAGGGAGGGAAGGAGAGAGAGATGGGAATGAATGTGTGTGTGCATACACACAGACAGTCCACAGAATGACAAAGGGCCATTGTAGGCAGTGGGACGTAGATTCTAATGAAGAAAAGGCAGACTGAGACCTTGAGTCAGAAGGGAAAGGGGGCCTGAACCGACACTCTCCTCATCCATGGCCAGAGTGGCTAGAGCACACATAGATGTTAGAAATGAGAGAGTTCACTGTTGAAGGCCCCATGCAGAGCCCAGCTGGAGGAGTCTGCTCTTTTTCCTTTGACAGCCACAACCTGGGCAGTATGGGCTGTTTTTGGAAGAAGATTAGAATCTTCTGAGTTGGGGGAAAGGCTGGAATCAGCCTGTAGTGACTGAGTCTTAGGGAAGGTCCCCTGGAACCCATCGTGACTGTTTCCTGGGTGTTCAGGGCTCTGGTGGAGAAAGCGGTCCACTGCGTTCATCTCAGAAACATTTAGCAGTTGTTAGAGAAGACCACAGCTGCTATTCAGATCCCCTGCCTTGAAGAATAGAGCCTTCTGGTGAGGTTGAGTACTAGACTTGGATGTCACCCAAATGGGTACCTGCTGTGCCCAAGCATGTGCCAAGCAGGACTCAGAAAAGAGGAGGAAGTCATGATGACACAAGGTGACCATTGCTAGACTGGAGTTCCTTATATGAGACTTTAGACTAATATAATGCCACCAGGGTGATGGACTTCTGTGGTCAGATGCTGAAGCAGGAGAAAGTCCCTCCCGCTTTGGTCTGACGCCTCTGAGGCTGAGCAAAGGGACACTGCAGAGGCCGGCACAGATGGCTCGTGGATTTGAAAATCCTGCCTGCCTGGTTTTTCGGTACTTGAATATTTTCCCTAGTTACCTGGGAAACAAGTTTTCCTTTTAGGATTGAAAACAAACCTAAAACCACAGCAGTGTTAATGACTGTGAAGACGGTGCAGTCTATGCTGTTAAGCTTTCTCCAGGTGAGGAAGGAGCCGCAAGGGTATTTTCTCTCGGTGAAGAACAGAGCCCGTGGCAATGTGTTTGCTTCCAAGTAGCCAGGGAGTTTGAAGAGATCTCCACACTTTTTCCTAGCTCCCATCCTGTGTTTCCTCATTGCTCAGGGTGAGCTAGCCAGTCTGCAGTGTGGGGTTCCATGGGAAGAAGTGAGTTCTGCCGGCCAGTGACAGAGGAAAAAGGGATGGGCCCTATGACATGGTGCGAAGAAAGACCATCAGCCGAGGACAAACTGGTTGGGGGACATGCCTCTGGCTGCCCTCTGTCCAGTGGGGAGGTGAGCTGGAAATGTGGCCAGGTCAGCTCCTGTGTGTGCCCCGTGGCTTGGCGCAAGATGTCTGGAAGGGCTGTGTGGATTCATGACTGCCTGGAGACGGGTTGATTGGTCCGAGCCTGCACAGACACAGCGTATGTCTGCATCTGCCATGTTCAGTCCGTCTGCCCATGCCCAGGGCTCTCTGTGGACATTTGCAGAACACACACAGTAGCATCTAGAGGGAAATAAGATAGAGTCCTTCTCTCTGGTCCACAGAGCCCTGGCTGGGGAGGTGGCAAGGATGAAGTCCTGCCTTCTCATCCCCAGCACTCACATAGGTAAAGGGATCTGTAGCCACAGTCCTGGAGACAGCTGGATCCCCTGAGCTTGCTGGCCAGCCAGGGTAGCCAACAAGGTTAGCTTCAAAGCTGAGTGGGAGGCTTTGTCTCAGAAAATAAAGGTCTGGAGAGATGGCTCAGCTGTTAAATACTCGCCACACAAGCTGGAGGATTCGAGTTTGGATCCACAGAAACCCATGTGAAATGACAGGTATGTGGCACCTGCTTGTAATCCCAGCCTTGGGAGTCAGAGATGGGCTTTCCTGAGCAGGCTGGCTAGCAAGACAGGTTATATTGGAAAGCTCTGAGTTTGATTGAGGAACCCCACCCCAGTGAATAAAGGGGGCAACTAATCAAGGATAATTCCACTAATCAATCTTGGTCCTTCAATATAGATGCAGACACATATGCAAAAAACAAACACACACACACACACACACACACACACACACACACACACAGGAAGAGAAGGGAAAGAAGTAAGGTGGATAACAATTGAGGAAGACGTTTGACGTGGGCTATGGTCTCTATCTCTGTGCACTACTCCAAAAGCAGCACGCCGTGTTTAGCGTTCATCCAGCTTTTTATCACACGAACCATTCTCCCCGGCAGGGTGCCCGAATGTGGGATTGCTGTAAAGGTAACTATAGTCCCTTGCCCTCAGAAGCTTCCTCTCTATTGAGAAGCAAGCCTAGGCAGATGATGTCTGATATCTGTTCAAAGACAAGAGTTCCTTCTCTCAAGGTTCTATGCCCCTAAGCTGGCATGTCTTCTCATTATCTAATTAATTAACAGTTAATGCTAACTGTTGCTGGCATGCCCAGCCTTTTGACCTTTTGACTTTGCAATATGACATTGTCACCTACGAAGTTCCTTCTTGAGAACTATGCAGTCTAGTTAAAAAAAAAAAAAGAGGAATTCTTAGAATGTTTTAAAGCGTTTATAGTTGAGGGTTAGGCTGCATTAACGACTGCTTGGCTGCGTGGAGGCTGCAGGCTGCAGGCTGTACTGCCTAGAAGGCCATCTCTCCCTCCGCCTGCTCAGGGTAGCCCGTTAACCTTACGCACAGGCTTCCCAGAAAAAAAAAAGTAAGGCCGTGTTTTCTGCATTTTGCCTTCAGCCACTTTTTTCCAGAGCTTTCTCCCTTCCCCCACCAAAGCTCCCTCCATCCTCCGTGTTTTCTCAGCTGGGGTATGGAGACACTCATGTCACCTCTCTGGACAGGACCGTCTTCTTCCAGTGGCCCTAGACCTTGGTCTTCACCCTGCAGCTTGCCACAGCACAGCTGGACACTTAGTTCTCGCTCCCTGCCAGTCTCCTTTCTGCAGGGAAGGGTTAGCTACTCCAAACAAATTAAGCTCCTTGATGACTCTGGGAGCTTCATCCACTACCAGCCCTTTCCCTACCCCCTCCCATCCAGATGTTGGTTTCCCAGTTTGTTTGAGAATAGCATGCTGTGTCCTGTTGAAGGTGCTTAGCAAAAGATGTTTTCCAGTCTTCTTCAGCTTCCCCAATCACGGAGACCCGGGTAGATGGGACACAGCCAGGCCCATTCTGAAATCCTTGACCCAGGTTCTTGGCTTGTGAGTCACTTCCTATACCCAGGGACTGCTCGTTTGTTTGCCTGGGTGTTTGCTTTGCATTGTGTGCATTCCAGGCATGTGTGTGGGAGGCAGGGCCGAGGGGTGGAGGACAGGGCCCAGAGTTGGTCCCCTCTGGTGTTGACTTGAGGGGCTGAGCAGGCCCACCTCTCTAGAACCAAATGAGTCAGGTAAGAGCTTGGTTCATACCTGGAGGACAAAGCAGGAAAAATGTGCCCGGTAGAGGATGGTGTCGTTGTGTCGTAGCTCAGGGCACATTGGCATCTATACTCCGCTGGCTTGGGTCTACCCTGATGCTGTTTATCCTTTCTGTATCAAGCCCTGTGGCCTCCCAGGGTATGAGGACTGTGACTGAACCAAACCAGGCGACTTCTTCAGCCTTACTGGATCTGAGAGAAGGTAGCTCTCCAGTCCCCGGGGAGTGTCCGTTCTTACAGAAACTCCATTGTTAGACATTGTGTTCAATGTCAAAGTTATAAATCATGAGCAAACCTCAGAAGGAGACTCAGCCCCATGGAGCCCTTGTTTACTCAATGGCTCAGCACACAGTTGCCAAAGTATCTTCAGGGGAACCTCATTTTACCAGGCTCCCCTCCCCCAGAGCTAACAATGGCCCTTTCTTGTCCATCTCATTAAAATCAGCTCCTTGCTGCTTTACAGGGTCTTAGATAACAGGCTTTGCTGGGCTTCTCTCTCTCTCTCTTTTTATTCCACACAATCATAGTTCTAATCCTCCGCTGGGTCTGGCCTTCCTAAGAGGGACTTTGAACTTGCTTGACTGTAAACCGCAGCTAGGCACGCCTCCCTATGTGTGATAGGTGCTGGTGTTTCTCATTTTCCTTTAGTAATGCTGGTCATGACTCACAAAGTTAACCCCACCATCCCCGTGGGTGATAGGGACCCACAGTCAGACAAGCTGTGCTGGTTAAATAGAAGACACTCCATGGAAGTCAGTGTGGACCCCAAGGAGATGACAGAGCTGACAGTTCTGTCAGGGGACATAGGGATGACCAGTCAAATCTGACGAAAAGCTAGTCATCATGGATTCAAGAACTTTAAAGTCGGAGGCAGGAGGATCAGAAGTTCAAGGTCAGCCTGCATCATCAGATAGTAAGGCTGTCTCAAAACCCCATATTTAAACTAAAACCAAGAATTTAGTCAAAAGACATACCATAGTGTCCTCCATTTTTTAAACATTGTGCAGTTATTTTTTTTTTTTTTCTATCAGTCAAGAGTGTATTCAACTTCAGTGTGTTTGGCTACTTATTTTTTTTTTTTACCTATCAATGTATTATGTGACCGCATAAAATATACTCGAAATATGAATTTTAAAGGAGTGACGCGCAAATGAGAGAAGCCGTGTTTTAAATGGCATGCAAGCAGATGCCTTCCTTCTAATGGGTGAATGTCTTACAGCACGCTGCACACGGAAGGAGATCAGGATGGGGCCTCAACAGTGGTTGGCTGTGAGGCTATTTTCAACCTGTGTGGATAATTTTATACGTTTTCTGGGTGTCTAGGAGCTGGCTCAGTTGGTAGGTGCTTGCCCCACATGCCTGGGAGCCTGCATTCAGTCCTAGCATCGCTGAAACTGGGCTTGGTGAGGAAGGCTATATGTTCATGACCCCAGGCCACTAGAGCCCTTTTCATTGGTCCTTAACAAAGCGCCCCACCCTCCTCTCCTGTCCCTTATGTTCAGTATATACTATATAGTATATATAAAATTTATATTTATCTATTATATATTTATTAGTATTATATTTATTGCACATTATATATTTCATTTATAGTATACGTTATATTATAATATACTAATTAATAGTTTATTATATTAATTTGTATATTATATTTTATTATAGATTTTGTCCCTCGTATTTATTATTTATTATATTATGTTGATCAAAGGTTTCCAGTCCTTGTCCTTGTAAGTTAATCTTGATGCCTTCCTATCTCCTGACATAGTACTATGGGGGGGAATGAAGCATATTGCTTTTTGAGTAAATGTTTATTAGCCAGTGGTTATTAGGAACATGGCCAAATTTGCTCTGCCTTCCGAGTTCAGGGCCTTGCCTTGGTGCGTACCTGCCCTGTAGCCCACAGGCAGAAGGCTATGCCGGGATTCAGAGAGGCTTTTAACTGATGTGGTTTGCTGGCCTTCTTCCTGATGGATCACGATGCAACTTCTGGCTGACAGTCAAGTCAGGACTGGAAGGGTCTTCAGTACCATGAGTAATTTCATGAGCTGCTGATGGGCAATTAGGAGTGATTACAGTTAAGAGGCTTTTTTTCTTAATAACCCCAGAAAGGGCTGTTGGTAACTTAAAATCTGGATTCTTTCCCTTGTGAATAGGCTTGTCCAATTCTCATGATTATCTTTTTTTTTTTTAAATAAATCTTTGCAAGTCATCCTTCACCCCTGAAGTCCTAGGAAGAATGTGGAGCACACAATCTTTGAAAACTCTGCCTTTGTGTGAGAGAGGACCCCCCCCCCGACACCTTATAGTCTTGCTTTAAGCATCTTTCTTTCCTGTAAGGAGCAGGGGTTGGCCATCCTCTTCTCCCTCGACTCCCACTGCATTCCCCCAGTCCTCCCAGTTTGCAGGTGAGGAGTTCCACCTACTTAATCTTGCAGTGGTGGCACACTCAAGCGTCACTTTGCTTCTTTTTGGATGAGCGTCGCCGGAACCACCCTTCAATCAGGGCCTCTCTGTACCAGCCACTGGCCAGATATTTCACGTTTCCTTGTTTAGTCCTCATGACCACCTGAGAGAGATCTTGCTTTGTCTTGTTTGTCTCGCACATGCCAAGATCATTTCAAGCTTACCAAGTGGCTGAGGACGGTCTTGAACCCACCACCCAGCGCTAGGATGCTGGCGTGCGAGCCCTGGTTTCCACGGTGGAGCCCAAGCTTCGTGCATGCTGGGTAACTATTCCGCCGGATGAACCATCTCTTTGCCGCTGTTACTTGCAGTGTTTTAGGCACATTTGTTTGTGTGCCGGAAGTCCTGTGTGTGGTAAACAAGAAATTAGCTCTGGGCTATATTCTGAGCCCTAGGCAGTGTTTTTAAAGTGGTTTTATTGAGATATAACTCATATTTCACCAATAATTTAATGGTTTCTGATATATTCTCGGTATTAGTTTTAGTACATTTTAGTCAACCCAGGAACAAATGGGGTACTTCCCCACGAGCGCCTCTCTTCTTGGCTCCACAGCTCCTGGCAGCTCCTCATCGACTCTATGTGTTTTTCTAGCCTCAATACTACTTGTAAAGGGAGTCGTATGATGTGTATTCTTTTGTGTCTGACTTCTTTCATTTAGAGTGCTCTTTTCAAGGTCTACCTGTGCCACAGCTCGTGTCAGGAATTCTGTACTTTTAATGCTTAGGCAAACCTTGTACCATACTATACAGTCGGGAGACTGAAATTGAGACATGACAAGTGACTTTCTCTGGTTGGGTAGCCACTCAGAAGCCACTGGCTTTCCAGTGCAGTTTGCCTAATCCACCCCTACATCACCCCAGAGCCTGAGGACAGCATCCTGAAAGGACTGTACTGATCATCTGCTGTGGATTGGCACATTAGTAACTTGTTTTATTTCTGTGACCAAATATAGAAGCAACTTAAGGGAAGCGTGGTCTGCTGCCATGTTTGAGAGGATATTGTCCATCCAGATAGGGAAGGCATGACCATGACAGAGATTTCATGGTCACATGATGTCTTAGCCAGGGTTTCTGTTGCTGTGAAGAGACACCATGACCACGGCAACTCTTGTAAAGGACAACATTGAGTTGGGGCTGGCTGACAGTTCCAGAGACTTAGTCCATTATCATCTTGGTGGGAAGCATGGGGCTGCCCGGGCAGACATGGTGCTGGAAAAGAAGCTGAGAGTTCTACGTCTTGATCTGCAGGCAGCAGAAGTGAAAAAAGACACTAGGCCTAGCTTGAGCATATAAGACTTCAAAGCCCGCCCCAACTGTGACACACTTCCTCCAGTGAGGCCACACCTCCTCCAGCAAGGCCTCACCTCCTAACAGGCCACTCCCTATGGGCCAAGCTTTCAAACACATGAGCCTATCGGGCCATTCTTATTTGGACCACCACATACAGCGCTCACAGACAGATAAAGATGAATGCTGGTGTTCATTTGGGTTTCTCTGTTTCCTTTGTGCGTTCAGTCTGGGAGCACAGCTCGTGGGTGATGGCACCTACATTCAGGATGGTCATTTTTTCCTCAGTTAAAACTCTCCAGAAATGCTTCCACAGGTATAGTCAGAGGTGTGTTCTCTAGGAGATTCAAATATCCTCAACTTGCCAATGAAGATTAGCTGTCTAATTAGGCCACACTGAGCGTCCTGGAAGGCTCTTTCCTCTTGTTCATTCAGCATCACCTTTCAACTGGGAAACCCTGGTCACCATAACTTCGAAGTGTTATTTTTCTTTTAATATCTTCTATTCTCTCTCTCTCTCTCTCTCTCTCTCTCTCTGTGTGTGTGCGTGTGTGTGTGTGTGTGTGTATGTGTATGTGTTGACAAGGCATACCTTCTGATATCAGAAAACAACTTGTAGGAGTTAGTTTTTTTTTCTTCCACCACGTGGGACCTGAGAATAAAAGTCAGATTGGCAGTCTTAGTGGCAAGTGTCTTAACCTGCTCAGCCATGTTTTTGGCCCTCTCATATTTGTTTAATCCCAGTTTCTTTATCTGTCTGGGCTCTAGAATTTTTCTAAGCAAGTGATGCTAAAATATAACCATGTTTGTTTCTCTAGTTGTTGAAAACCGCTTGAGCCTGCAGAGAACTGGGGACACCTCTGAGGAGCCCTTGCTAGGATCCGCAGCATCATGGTTTTCCATTTCAGAAGCTGTCTCAGGTAAGCAGAAAACCTCTTAAAACCAAAACCAGTAGTGGGGCGTGGCTCTGTGGTGTCAGCTTGCCTATCATGGCCAGGTTCTGGGATCCGTCTATATCTAACTAAATGAGCATATCCTCTTGGCCCAAAATGGAGTTGGTATTTGCGTTTGATTACGTGGCTTCTTAAAGTAACTGGCCTTTAGGTTGTGTGTATCACTGGTATCTGATACCGTCCACGTGGCAGTTGTCTGCAGTCAGAATGTCCTTCCAGTGTAGCCAGTGGCTACACACTGTAGGAAGCAGTCCAGGTCACTTGAGCTGTGCTGTTTTCTGGGAAACTCTGCAACTCAAAATTTGGTCTTAGACAAATAATGGGATCATATCAGTGAGTATTTATTATAACTTATGTAACAGAATTACCCAAGAAACTTGAAAAGTATTGTGGTCTCCTATGACCGCCAGTAATCTTGTTTACACCCCCTTAGCATTTGACATAACCTATCTGGTATCATTAATATCCTTCTCCCTTGTGCTCAAAACGTCCATGAATTTCTACTTTAATTTAAAAGCCCGATTCCCATCTTAAGTATGCATATATGGTAAGGTGGGCAAGTACTGTCTTTTTATCTTGCACATTAGAAAATCAGTTCTCAGAGATACTAAGCATAAGATACTAAGGACACAGACTTGCATAATCTGCAGACTCACAATAAGGGCCCTGGACACTGGAAATGTAATTCATGTTACTGGAATTGTATTTATTTTATTTTATTATTTTTATATTAATTACAGTTTATTCACTTTGTATCCCAGATGTAGCCCCCTTCCTCATTCCCTCCCAATTCCATCCTCCCTCTTTTTTCTCCTCCCTGCTCCTCTCCAATTCCACTGATAAGGGAGGTCCTCCTCTCCTTCCATCTGACCCTAGCCTATCAGGTCTCGTCAGCAGTGGCTGCATTGTCTTCCTCTGTGGCCTAGTAAGGGTGCTCCCCCATTAGGGGGAGGTGGTCAAAGAGCCAGTCATTGAGTTCATGTCAGAGACAGTCCCTGTTCCCATTACTAGGGAAACCCACTCGGACACTGAGCTGCCATGGGCTACATCTGTGCAGGGAATTGTATTTAAACTTAAAAAAAAAAGCTGATAGGGAGCTGGGGCTGAAGCTCAGTTGGTAGGGTGCTTGGGACTCTCATTAGCAAATAAAGGGCATGGTTGCACAAGGCTATAACCCCAGTACTCAGGAAATAGAGTCAGGAGTGACGAGTTCAAGGCCAGCCTGGTCTAATAAACTGATGCATTTTAAAAATTATTTAATCAGGGTCGGTGAGATTGCATTGTAGACCTGATGACCTAAGGCTGGTCACCGGTACCCAGGGTGGGAACAAAAAGCTGACGTCTGAAATGGTGCTCTGAATTCCACGTGATCGCTGTGACATGCACGCTTGTGTGTGGCACGCGTGCACGCACGCACACGCGCACACACACACACACACACACACAAATAATAATGAATAAATATTCAAATTTTATTTCATCAAAATCCTATGTGAGATCTCAATATATAAAATAGACAACAGGATTTTAGTGGTAAAAATGAGCTCTCGAGGTACAAATGTGTAACATTTAAACACATCAGATCAATGGATCTGTTGTAATGAATACCAACATTTGAAGTCAGGATTTCTGGGTGATTCTTGTACGTCTTCCTTGCATTTGCATTGGGCTTATTTAGTGGTTGTTTTAGCTGCACTGTCTCACGAGCATCCTGAACAACCCAAGTATGGTCCAGCAGATGATGACAGTTCTGTGCTGCGGTCACCCTGAGGTTTGGGGTGAGAGTTAAGAGGGTGGAGATCTTCCTGTAGACTGAGAATCAGGACAGAGGGAAGGGAGAACACACTGCTCAGAGCCGCATCCTCAGGCCATCTCAGCCTTGCTTCCGCTCTAGCCGGGCATTAGTCGCAGGTGCTGACAGCGCATGCTAAAAGCGCAAACGGTCTGTAACATGTTATGATGTCACTACATGCGATTGCCCAGCCAGGCGGTAGCATTGCCGAGCAGATGCTTCGGGGCCCATGCCTGGCATTTAACTGACGGTAGTGTTTCAGGGTGCTTTAGTATGTTGTTGCTTGTAACATTTTACATGAGCAGTCGCATGCAGGCTGGAAACCCAAAATCCCACAGGGACCATAAAACTGCGTTGATGACATGGTCCCAGATACATCAGAGGCCAGCAAGAGAGGGCAGAAAAACCTCCCCTTTGATCTGTGTAAATCCAGCCATCAACAGAGCATCTGAAATTAACATTTGGTAATCTTAAAGCTTAATGCTTTAAAATAAAATTTGCCATTTTGTTCTGATGACAGTGTCCTTTGTGTTACTGAGCTTTTCAGTTTCGTGAGGTCCCATTTATTGATTGTTGATCTTAGAGCCTGTGCTGTTGGTGTTCTGTTCAGGAAGTTGTCTCCTGTGCCAATGAGTTCAAGGCTCTTCCTCACTTTTTCTTCTAACAGGTTCAGTGTGTCTGGTTTTATGTTGAAGTCTTTGATCCACTTGGACTTTAGCTTGTGCAGGGTGATAAATATGGATCTATTTGCATTTTTCTACATGTAGACATCCAGTTAGAGCAGCACCATTTGTTGAAGATGCTGTCTTTTTTCCATTGCATGGTTTTGACTTCTTTGTCAAAATGAAGTATCCGTAGGTGTGTGGGTTTGTTTCTGGGTCTTCTATTCGATTCCATTGATCCACCATTCTGTTTCTATGCCAGTACCATGCAGTTTTTTATTACTATTGCTCTGTGTACAGCTTGAGATCAGGGATGTAGATGCCTCCAGACTATCTACACCTAAAGAAGCTAACCAAGAAGGAGGACCCTGGGTAAGATGATCAATCCTCACTCAGAAAGGCAAACGGGACGGACATCAGAAGAGGGAGAAAATGGGGAACAGGACAGGAGCCTACCACAGAGGGCCTCTGAGAGACTCTACCCAGCGAGGTATCGAAGCAGATGATGGGAATCATCTGCCAAACTTTGTGGAGAGTGCAGGGAATCTTATGAAAGAAGGGGGAGATGAAAGACCTGGAGGGGACAGGAGCTCCACAAGGAGAGCAACAGAACAACAACAACAACAACAACAACAAAAAAAAACCAAAAACAAAAACAAAAAAAAACTGGGCCCAGGGGTCTTTTCTGAGACTGATTCTCCAACCAAGGTCCATGCATGGAGATTATCTAGAACCCCTGCACAGATGTAGCCCATGACAGCTCAGTGTCCATGTGGGTTCACTAGTAATGGGAACAAGGACTGTCTCTGATATGAACTGACCCTTTAATCACTTCCCTCTGAGAGGGAGCAGCCTTACCAGGCCACAGAGGAAAACAATGCAGCCAGTCCTGATGAGTCCTGATAGGCTAGGGTCAGATGGAAGGAAAGGAGGACCTCCCCATCAGTGGATTGGGGGAGGGGTATGGGGGGAGAAGAGGGAGGGAGGGTGGGATTGGAAGAGGATGGGAGAGGGGGCTACATCTGGGATACAAAGTGAATAAACTGTGATCAATAATAAATACATTTTTAAAAATTTTAAAAAGAAAATTTGTTTTGAAACAGGTCTTCTATATCCTATGTTGGCCTTGAACTCTCTAAACCAAGGATGACCTTTGAACTTCTGATCTTCCCAATTCCACCTCCAGAGGCTGGGATTGTGTGTGTGCACCACCATGTCTTGGTTATGGAGTGGTGGGAGTCGAATCCGTGACTGTGTGTGCACTGGGCAGTCCTCACACCAGCTGAGGTATCACCCTCAAACCATATGCTATTTCTGAACATACAGCATGTGCCAAACTTATGGAAGATCTCAAAGTTCTGTTGCAGAACCATAGGGGAGTGAGAAATGAAGACAAGCCAGTGGGACCGTTAGTCCTCTTCTGCAAGTGTCACATGGCACTAGGGGACAAGGAAGTAGAAGTTACAGCCAGACACTGAACTGGATGGAAAGAGCAGGCGGAGGACAAGAGGGGGCTCTCTGCCTGGCAAGCTGCTGTCACCAAAAAGGCTCCCCAAAAGACATAGGAGCCTCAAACACTTGACCACCCAGGCTACATAGGCAGAGCAAGTCCCCTTGCTGTTTTTTTCCTTTACATCCTGGAATTTGAATGGATGCCCCTTTTGTGTTGGCCAGAGCATGGTGTGGGATGGTAGTCACTCCTCTCCGAGGAAGGCCTCACAGCAGGCTTGCCTTCTACCTCTGCGCTGGGCATCGGTTCTAAGACATTCCCAACACCTCTGAATTTAGCTTGCTGGGAGCTCCTGGAGGCTGCATGCGGATTTGCTGTGTGGCTGGTGATGCTGTGGAGCTTGGCAGGCCCTGAACAGGGTCCCGAGGCAAAGACTGTTTCGACAGGTCCGCTGTCAGGACGGGAGAAAGAAAATGGGAATTACGTGGGTGGGTGAGGTGATTCTACAGGAGCTTAAACTGAAGCTTTCCATCAAAGCCCCACCCCCATCAGAAGCCAGACATGCATTACCCACTGTGTATCTTTAAAAGTGTGTGTGTGAGAGAGAGACAGAGACAGAGAGACACAGAGACAGAGGTGGGGGGAGATGAAGGGGTCAGAGGACAACTTCTGGGAGTCAGCTCTCCGCTTCCACCATGGGCCTCATCCTGCTTGGCATCACGATGCCTTTAACCCACCCAGCCATCTCACTGGCCCAACCATCGCGTGCACCATGTAATTGTATTTTATCTCCAGGCCCATGTAATTGTATTTTATCTTTTACAAACAAAGCAAACTAAAACAAACAAAACCAAAGCTACAATGCCTTTTGTTGAAATGCTTTCCCAAATGCCCTGGGGGAGAGAGTTTGGATCCAGAGTGAGACATCCCCGACAAAGCTGGTGGAAGAGGAGCAAGCACGGTTCCATATTTATCGGAGCAACCAGATGCGTGAAGATGGATGGGAAGAGTCAAAGGATTTCTCTACCTAGAGAGAAAGCAGGTTGCAGTTAGACGCGTGCTGCCCAGAAAACCTCTGAGACGGGGGTTGATTGAAGGGGATTCACAATTCCCACATGCAGAGATTTAGTTTAAAATCCATCCCCAGTCCCCAGTCTTTGCCAAGCCACAGAACAACAGAAAGTCAACTTCATCCACATCGAAGAGACAGTGAAGCCCCAGAATTAACATAGGCTCCTGCTCTGCTCAGAGTCTGCAGTAATGAAAAGAATTCTAGTCAAAGCCAGTAGTGGGGGACACATGCATTAAGATTTTAACCCTGAAAGAACTGGTTCTTAAATTCCGGATAAGCTCAGATGCACAGGAAAGCTCCAGGATGAGTAAAATCCCTTTGGATAAAAAGGTCGGAGGAAGCTAGATAAATCAAATTTGTCTACATGTATTACCAATCAGCAAGAAAATGTCCCAAGTGGCACAGAAGTGTTGTATTTCTTAAAGACTTCAAATAACATGCCCCGTGTGTATATGCATTTGTGTGTGTTGTGTGGTATATGTGAGTGTGCATGTTCATGATCACATGTTTGTGTCCACCCGTGCATTCACGTGTGCATATGTGTGTGGCGAATGCATGTGAAGGTCAGAGGTCTAATCCAGGCATCTTCTCTTAGAGACAGGGTGTCTTGCTGAACCTGGGGCTCACTGAGTCCCTATACTGACTGGCCAGGCAAGCCTGAGGGGTCCTCCACTCTCCACCACCCCCCTCCCAGAACTAGGATTACAGTTCCGTGCTGCTGTGTTCCCATACCGGGGCTTTTACATGGACTCTGGGGATATGAACCCAGGTCCTTATGCTTGCATAGCAAGCACTTTACTGAATGAGCCATCTCTCTAGCACCATTATATCTGCCTTTGTTTGAAGAGAGGGAACAAGGTGGAGGTGGAGGCATAAAAGGGTGAAGACCAGACCTGGAGAAACCAAGGGAGAAAGGACTGAAGGCCTGTAGAGAAAAGAGAAACTGAGGGTGGGGTATCTCCGTGACAGGCTGGAAACCTAAGACAGCGTAGGTTCCTGGGAGGATGTGAGGGGGACTCAAGCAGAGACTCCTAGTAGCAGAGGCCACAGAGACTGAAGAGAACACCCTCTACCTAGACTAGTCTCCCAGCAGAGGGAGGGGAACACCGACCCACCCACAAAAACTTTGACCCCAAATTTACCTTGCCTACAAGATGAGCAGAGATAAAGATAGAGAGAGCAGAGAGAGCAGACATTGAGGGAATGTCCAGCCAATGCCTGGCCCAACCAAAGACCCATCCTATGGGAGGGTGCCAACCCCTGACACTATGAACAATACTCTGCTAACCTTGCAGACAGGAGCCTGTCAGAGTTGTTTTCTGAGAGGCACTACCCAGCAGCGCCTCAAAACAGATGCTGAGACTCACAGCCAAACACTGGGCAATGAGTAGGGAGTCTTGTGGAAAAATGAGAGGAAAGAGAAAAGGACCTGGAGGTGACAGGAGCTCCACAGGAAGAACAGAGCCAACTAACCAGGGCCCAGAGGGCTTGCTGAGACTGAAGCACTGACCAAGGACCATGCCTGAACTGGACCTAGGCGCCCTACAAAGATGTAGCAGATGGGCAGCTCAGGCTTCATGTGGGTCCTCTAGTGAGGGAAATGGGGACTGCATTGGACATGGACTCACTTGCCAGCTTTTTAATCACTTTCCCCTGCTGGGACTATGTTGCCAGGCCACCAGGGAAGAGGACATGCTCAGTCCTGATGCAACTTGATGAACTGGGCTAGATGGGAAAGGGAGCTCCCCTTTTCTGAGAATTAAGCAAGGGGGGAGGAGAGAGGGAGGAAGAATGGAACTGGCAAGGGAGGAGGGATGGAGCTACAGCCAGGATGTAAAGTGAATAAAAAAATAAATAAATAAATTTAAAAAAAGAAAGGAAACAAGATTTTCTCACAGGGAATCTTAGCAATCCATGACGAGATAGTCAGCTGACATCACCAGCCAGAGCCACTCCCACCCCCAGCCTAGGAGTGGCAGGTGCTCTCCCTCACTTCTCAGCACCTTAGCAGAGCTGACAAGCTTCACGTTTCCAATGAAAACATAAGCGGAAACAAAGCTACTAAATGCCAAGGAGGTGGTTACATTGGCAGGAAATAGAATTGATTTGGCCGTTTTTATTTTGAACGGTAGTTTTTGAAAAGATGCAGATGTAATTAGGGTCATTACAGCTAGATGGTGAATTTTATAGGTCTTATGGAGGAGAGGTCTGGATCATTTTAAGGATTTTACAGTCCATGGCCTTAGGTCAAGTGTCTGGTTTTAGTCTTTGAAAACATTAGTCTCTCTTTTCCTTGATATATACTCCAGTAAAGTATTATTACTTTAATGCCTGTCAGCCATTCCACTTAGATATACAACCAAAAGGGATTGAGGAAATGAGAGTGAGGAGGGTGGCTGCTCTTGGGGCCACTGAAAAGGACCCTGAGGACAGATGTGAGGGGAAGTGGGCTCAGAGAACTCTTTGCCTGTGTGTGGGAGTGTCCAAGATAGGGTTGGCTATTTGAGGTGCAGTCAGTAAACACTACAGTCTCCCCCAGGGTGAAGAAATACTTGGCATTCAGAAAGGTCAGGGGTCAATCACTGTCCCTTTGCTAGAGCTCAGGAAATAAGGAGGAAAAAGGGGATGGGGGGGTAGAGAAGAGAAGAAAGATGAAGTGAAGAAAAAGAAAAGAGGCCACTGAGTCAAATATTTAACTTTCCTAGTATTTCTAAGACAGGCCAGCCAGGCATGGTTATTATAGGCAGCTATCTATAATTCTGGTACTGGGGAGGCTGAGGCAAGAGGGCAGAGAGCTAAAGGTATTAATGAGAC
This sequence comes from Psammomys obesus, assembly GCF_907164565.1. NCBI lineage: Eukaryota > Metazoa > Chordata > Mammalia > Rodentia > Muridae > Psammomys > Psammomys obesus. The sequence continues at coordinate 21,762,856 of NW_026596039.1, read as the reverse complement.
CTTGTCTTAAACACAACCCCAAACAAGCAAGACAGATGAAAAGTCAGGCCAGGATTTGTGTGAGCTGCAGCCGCCACGACTGGGTGACATTCAGTCCATACATCAGAGTATCAGATGAGTGGCAGGCCGGCCATGCAACCCGTAGCCCGTCTGACCAGGAACCTTAAAATGGACCATTGAACACATGAAGTAATAATTATCTTTTAGATGAGAGAAATTAGGACAAAGCTTTATATTCCTGACCAGGATGATCAGTGACTTAATCACAGAAGTAGGTTGACGTGTGGAAGCCATACGAATGACATATAGTTTACTTTAAACTTAAAACACATGTACATTCGCGCACAGTGTTTTGATGTGGGGCCAAGAGCGTTTCTGTGTGCACGAGCCCTGATTGTCTTTTTCTGCACAAACCCCACCCTGCAAGCATTATCCGAGGTTTCCACTTTAAAGCCGGGTGAGAACTTAAAGACACTCACAAAGCGGTCTGAGGACAGACTTATTCTGGGTTTTACAGGTTTCTTTTCTGCCCCTAATCATCTGCACTTATCTCATCCACACCTAATTTGCCAGCAGCTGCCTCCCCCTTGGCCGCCTGCCCTTACTGAATCTTTCCACAGCATTCAGCTCACTTTTGTAGAGACACCATCAGCTACCCCTGCTGTGCTCTGGCTCACGGCTCCCTCAGCCGCGTGGGTATTCTGTGCATTCACAGAGCAGTGCTACCCAGGTAAACAGGTTTGGGAACCTGGGCTTGAGAGTGCCACTATGCTGATGGGGAGGTGAAGACGCATGTCCAGGAAGACCTACTAGACTCTCATCGGTGGAGTTCTGGTGGGAGCCATCTGAACGGCAGGCAGAGAGGCCAGAGGAAATCAAATGAATTTCTGGAGGTGCGCCCTGGCAAGGCCTACCTATAAAATGACGGCAGGCATCCAGACAGGATTGATTTTGCCTTATGCCTGGCACAACCCTGTACCTGGACCCTGTCCTCGTCACTCAGTGCTTGATTGTGGGATTTGCTAGAACATTCTGTACTGAGATGGAGTTGAATGGTGTCAAGGTGTGATCACTGGGCTGCCAGCTCTCCATTCCTTGCCTCCCCAGGTAACTGCTCTGCCTTCCTTCCTTAGGAGTTAGGACCAATTGCTCTAATCCGAAAGAGTCTTCCTTTCACTGTCCTTTACTTTTCTAGCTTTACTGTCTGTCCCATGGGGAATTATGGGATGTATTAAAAAATGATGAGGAGCGTTGTATCACAGCCTCACTGATTTATTTCTCTTTTCTCCTTTCTCTCCTCTTTCTCTTCTTTCCTCTTCCCTCTTCCTGCTTCCCCCAGCCCCCACTTCCCCTGTCTCTTCCTCCTCTTGTTTTCTTTTTCCTTGAACACGGACGGTGTCATGTAGCCCAGGCTGACCTCAAACTTACCTGTAGCTGAGGTTGATCCTTCCTCCCCCCCACCTGGGTGCTGGTAACACAGAACAGAACCGCCATGCTGTGCCTTAGAAGGTGCTGGGATAAGGCTTCAGGCATGCTAGTCCATGCTCCAGCACTGAGCCACACCCCTAGCCCCTCATTTAGCATTTCATTAGTACTTCCTCTTTCCCTCTTATTTTTTCCTCTCTTCTCTTCATTCTACTCCATTCATTTCTTCCCTTAATTGTTTGGAACTGACCCACTATGCTGGGTTCAGAAATATATCATAAGTTGAGGGTGGCGGGGAGACTCACCAAAGGGCCCTGAGTAATAAAAAGCTGTGGCATGATGGAGCACCTTGCATTTCCAGAGAACACGAATGGCTGCAACGCCGAGGACCTGGAAATAAGCAATAAAACCCGACACGCAGTTAGAAAGGTGTCTAAGTCCACGCTGTAAATGGAAATGTTTCACTTCACACCGACCAGGCAGGCCTTTCCCCGAAGCCTGTTGGCTTTGATTTGGCACAGCTTGATTGTATAAAGGTTTCCCCGGCCAGGGGGGTGGACCTGACAGGAGCCAGGTTAAGAGGACACAGTTGTATGGCGAGCTGTCTTTCACCTGAGAGAAGCAGGGAGGAGGCAGAGACAGAGAGACAGGCAGACAGACAGACAGGCAGACAGACAGACAGAGGGTCTTTCTCTCTGGCCAGAAGTCTTCTGTGCTCCAGAGACTTTGTGTGCACCAGAGACCAGTGCCTTGAATGGTACTCACCCTGGTGATGCTAGATGACTAAGGTAAGTTACACGCTATAAGAAATAGGGGAAATGTATAAATTACACTTTAAACAATTGGAATTTACACAATTGCCTGCCACTGCTGCCATCATTTTCTTTTTCTCCTCTTCCCCCTCTCCTTCATCATTCCAATTGTCTCTCTCCGACAGGGTCTCATGTAGCCCAAGCTGTCCTAGAACTTGCCATGTGGCTAAGGATGGCCTTGGTAAAGAAGATGGATGTGTAAGACGGCAGGTGGTTAGTTTGTAGAGCTAATGCTGTTGTCCCCAGCAGCGCCAGTGTCTTGCCAGTTTAGAGTTGGGGACAGGGGTGTGGCTGACCCAAGTGGGGAATTGCACAGCACTGCTGAGATTTTGGCGAAGGTTGATTCAATTCTAGGTTATTCCCTAAGTATCTCCTGAGTTGTATTAACAGGAGAAATGAAAGGAGATGGGTTTTTGTTTTAATACTTGAGGTGCTCAGATGGTACTGAGTCCATTGAAGGGGTGTGGACAAGGCAGTGGTGAAAAATAGTTCTTGCTGGGGTTGGATGGTGGGGGTGGGGGGTGGGGAGCAGAGTTGGCCAAGGCAAATACAGAAGCCTAGGGCCCTAGTTCCGTGATGCAAATCTTACACCATTTCACTGAGAATTATTTTTCTCATGGAGTGCTTGAAACCTATGCCAGCTGTAGATAAATGGCCTATCTGTCTCCTCATCTTCTTCCTCCTCTTCCTCCTCCTCCTCTTCTTCTGCTTCTTTAATTGGTGTGAAATGATGGATAGTTTCGACTGCAAGGTAGCTCAGAAAGTCTTAGGAGGTATGTGGCTTCCCACTTCCACATTTAGGGTAGCTTGTGACTTGTTTGCCAAAGGTCCTGGTAGCCTTCAGTCTGTCAAAATGCTGCAAGCTGAGAGCCCTTTGCCAAAGCAAACTCTCCAAATGAAATAACCCAGGAGCCTCACACAGACACATACACGAGCTCCCATTCCCTAGCAGTTATCTGGAACTGGGTCAGGAGGAGCAGGGGTTTGTGCTGGGTTCTCCTGTGTTTGGAAGAAGTGTGGGCGCAGGGACAGACTATCAATTAGTGAGGTATGTGTGAGCAGAGTTAGGTAGCCCAAGACAGCCTCCGCTGAGCAGAGGTGGAAACCATCAGCTTTTGGCAGAGCTTCCTCTGGCCCCTGGGGTTATATATTGCTGTTATTGCAGCCCAAAGAATAATGTCCCCTCTGGGGGAATTTATTTTATTCCATTCAGAGCAGAACCCATTTAATAGCTAAGATTTTTATCCCAGAATGATTTTGTTGGGGATTCCTATGTGTTTGAGCTTCACCAGGGCCCAGCTAGGGAAGAGACGAGACACATGTTGAACCTTTGCACTGAGACAAATCAGCAAATATCTCTCTTGAAAATCTGGTGAAATTTGGGCTGGGTGTAACATAGAGAAATTATTTAAAAAAAAAAACCTTTTAATGAAAGAATGTTTACAAAAGAACACTTAGAAGCTTCAGAAATTATTTTGAACATTATAAAATCTGTTCATTCCCATCAGTTCCATCTGTCTAAAAGTTCAGAGGTAATTAGGATGGAGAGGCACCATTCACTCATTCAAGGTACTGTTCATTAGTTCCATGCACCATTCATTAATTCATCGTGTTATTCATTAATTCAATGTACCAAGCACTCTCTGTATCTAGGTATTCTGCTAGGTACAGGAGATAAGACGAGGACAAATTAATGCCCTCCACAACTTAATGCTACAATCTACGCATGAGTTTGTACGCTTGGTGTATCTGTGTGTGTGTGTGTGTGTGTGTGTGTGTGTGTGTGTGTGTGTGTGTGTAGAGGTGTATGCTTGCATGTGGGTGGAGGTGCATGTAGCTATATACGGTATGGATGGTTGTAGTTTGCATGCCAGAGGACAACCTTAGGTATTTTTTTGAAAATGTCATCCACCCATTCCTTATTTCTTTTTTTTTTTTTTTTTTTTTTTGAGAAAATGTTAAATGTTTCTCACTGGCCTGGAGCTCACTGAGTCTGCTAGGCTAGCCTGTCTGTCGCTGTTTCCTCAGACCTGTGGCATTCCATGGGAGAGATGTCACACCTGGCTGGGCTTGAACTCAGGTCTTGTGCTATGCAGTCAGCACTTTCTTCACTGTGCTCTCTCCACAGCCTTGTGGTACTTTCTAATGGGAGGAGAGAGACATGTAAATGTTACAAGAGTCATTTGGGGGAAAGGAAGCAGTCTTGGCTGGAAGATGGAGTAGTTCTAGGCAGTAAGGACAAAGTCTCATGTGACACAAAAGCTAAGCAGAGGCTGAGGAGCTGAGGGAAGAGGAAAACTGACAGGCAAGGCGGAGTAAGTTCTTCTGAGACAGGAAAACTTAACCTTCTCCCTCTCCTGCTCTGCCCCTTGAATGTCCCAGCACAGTCTGGAATCAGTGGTTATGCAGAACTGCTCCTGGTGGCACTACAAGTGTGTGGCCACTCTGTGAGGGCCTCTGGGGGCTGAGGTATGGCACGGTTATGGAGCGGCTGTTTGTGTTTGTAATGGAGCCCAATCTGGTTTTCTTTGAAAAAAGTAAGCACTGCCAGGCTCGGTTAGAAATTATGCTGATTTGTAGGCACAGGTTCAAAATGTATGTTTTTAAGCATTAGTTTGATTAAGGTGTCCTGGGAAGGCTACATTATCCCCATTTACAGATTTGGCAACTGAGGCATAGAAAGGTGATCAACCAAGGTCATGCCACCTGGGATGTGTACTCTCCAGCTAAGGTGTGTGCCTTTTTGATTTCTGGAATAAACAGTCTAGTGGGGTTAGAGGTAGCATCTTCACTCCACTGCCTGGGAGCCAGTCTCCAGATGTTCCTCCCTGTCACCGGAGCACACGTTGGTGGCTTTTTTGGTCCACTGCCGTTTTACCCTAAGATTCATTTTGTGTATATATGTGTGAGGATATAAAGGTGCCATTGCTTAGGAACTGTTTGCCTTACTTTGAATAGTGATTCTCAGCGAGCTGGAGATTGCCATTTCAGCTAGGCTAGCTACCCAGAAAATCCTCAGGACCGCCTGCCTCTACCTTTCTAGTACTGGAATTTCAAGTCTGTGCTACTCAGCCTACAGAATGGGAAAAGATTTTTTTTAACCAACTACACAGGAAATAAAGGGATAATATCCAAAAAATATAAGGCACTCAAGAAACTAGATATGAAGAAAACAAATAACCCAGTTAAATAATGAGGTACAGGTCTAAATAGAGAATTCTCAAAAGAGGTAACTCAAATGGCTGAGAAACACTTACAGGAATGTTCCACATCTTTAGCCCTCAGGGAATGCAAATCAAAACTACGTTGAGATCTCATCTTACACCTGTCAAAATGCCTAAGATCAACAAGAAACGTGACATCTCGTGCTGGTGAGGATGTGTGGAGTCAGAGAAACCCTCCTCCCTGGCTGGTGGAGTGCAGACTTGCACAGCCACTGTGGAAATCAGTGTGGCAGTTCCTTTGGAAGATGAGAATCAATCTCCTTCAAGATCCAGCTCTGCCACTCGCTGTATACCCAAAGGATGCTTCGTCCACCTCAGAGACATTTGCTCAGCCATGTTCACTGTCATGGTCATAATATCCAGAAACAGGAAATAACTGAGATGTCCCCCAGCAGATGAATGGATAAAGAAAATGTGGCATGTTTGCACAATGGAGCACTACTCAGACATTAAAAAATGACATCATAAAAGTTGCAGGCAAATGTATGGAAATAGAAAAAAAAAAAAGGCTGGTCGAGTAAATGAAATCAGTGTGTGTCAGAGGGCATCTCTGGGATTGGGAGGCTTCCGGGAGTTTATAGGGGGTGACCCCTTCTACCAGCAGGGGGATATGGAGCCTGAAGAGGCCACCTCCTGTAGCCAGGCAGGACTTCTAGTGGAAGGAGGGGGGCACCAACCCACCCACAGAACCTTGTGACCCAAAATTTGTCCTGCCTACAAATAGCGCAGAGACAAAGATGGAGCAGAGATTAAAGGAATGGCCAACTAATGACTGGCCCAACCTGAGGCCCACCCCAAGGGGGAGAGCCAACCCCTGACAGGACACTACTAATGATACTCTGCTGTGCTTGCGGACAGGAGCCTAGCATAGCTGTCCTCTGAGAGGGCCGCCCCGCAGAGGAGGGAAACAGAGGCGGAGACCCACAGCCCGCAATAGGCTGACCTCTGGGAGTCTGTGGAAGAGCTGGGGGAAAGGACTGAGGGAGCCCAAGGGGTCAAGGACAACACAGGAAGACCCGCCGAGTAAACTAACCTGGGCCCATGGGGTAGTCACAGAGACTGAAGCACCCAGCGAAGAGCGTGCACGGCTGGACGTAGATCCCGTACACACATTAGCAAATGTGCAGCTCGTTCTTCCTGTGGGGCTCCTAACAGTCGGAGCAGGGGCTGTCTCTGACTCGGTTGCCTTTGTGGGGTGCTTGAGCTGCCTTGGCTGGCCTCAGGGGTAGAGGATGCGCTTAGCCCTGCCAGGACTTGGTGTGCCAGGCTGGGTTGGGACCCATGGGGTACCTCCCCTCGTCTGAGGATAAGGGGGTGGGGGAATGGTGGAGGAGGTGTGAAGGTGGGACTAGGAGGAGGGGGAGGAGGGGATTGCGATTGGCTGTAAAGTCAATAAAAAGGTGAAAAAGTAGCCCATCCTGTAGCAAAGAGAGCTGCAAGAACTGAAAGAAAAACAAGTGTCTCTGGGAAAGGACCTGGGGTGAGGTTTTTTCTAGCATCTATAGTGTTAACACTACTAATACTTAACACGATTACTTAATTAAAAACATATTGGCGCACAGTCTTAGGTGTTATTCCTCAGCTGCTGTACCCCCTTTTCAGACAAGGTTGCTCACTGGAACTCCCTGAGTAGCCGCTACCCCTGGCTTTTTGTTAAAGTGTACTTCTAAGGACGACACTCAGCTCCTTGTCAGTGACAAGCACTTTCCTGCCTGTGCCATCTCTCCAGCCCTCGTTTCTCCTCTGACTTATTACCTATGTATTCCCCGTCCCCCATATCCTCCTACCTCCCCCACCCCCGTCACATAGCATGGTCTTCACAGAAGATGAGGATATTTGTTGCTTGGAGACACCAGCTTGTCCAGGGTCACCCAGCTGGGACTGGAGGATTGGGATCCATGCCTAGATGTATCTGCAACCAGGGCTTCATCCTGCTTTCTATTGCCTCTGCCCCCCCCCCCCCCCGCCCAATATCGGCCTTTTACTTAAAATGACAAGTTCTAGGCAGGGCTGGTGAGAGTGCGGCTTAAGGTAGCTACTCCCACCCATGAAGAATGTGTGCTACCAAAAGGCCAGCCAAGGCTGCTAGAACCCTAGGCTGAGCTCATTACCCTGCCAACCAGCACACGCTCGCACGTGCTGTGTTCTGTGTGCCGGACGGCAGCCATCTTACTCAGCCTCCTCCACTCCTTTGAGCCAACTTAGGGGTGACTGAGGCTTCTAGAAGGTGCCTCGGACCTACTAATGCTGCCAGGAGGTAGCAGGCCAGGGATTTGACCCCACTTCTGCCTCCGAGTCATGGCCTTCCCTGGCATGGGGTTGTTTCCTTTTCCTGTGGGCTGACCTCTCCCTTCCAGCAACGAGCTGGCCATGCTGTCTACCTTCAGGTACTGCTAGGTCATACTCTCATCCCTGCCTGTTGCTCTTTTTCTCTCCTAGTGCCCTGGGCACCCTCCTGCTGCTTGGTTTTCAGCTTGTCTGCCCGCAGCCCTCCACCGAACACAGAAAGGTAAGTTGCGGCCACTCACAGAGCCATATGCTTCTCTGCCGGAGGGAGTGGGGCCACCATGACCACCGCCCTTCTCTCTGTTCTGCCTGGAGGTTAGTCCCAGCTGGTGCTGAGCAGCACTGTTTCTAGAATAGTCAGCAGTCTTTCCGTCTTTTCAGGTTCCTGGAACTCAATCTGAAGCCCGTGTTCAGATCCAGGCTCTGATCTGTGTCCCAGAGTTGCAGGCAGAGGCAACTCAGAGGTGGGGAGCACCTGCCAGAGCTGGTGCCTGTGTAGACACACCTTCAAGGCAGTATGGAGCTGGAATCCCTGATAGAAGGACCCAGTCTCGCTGCCAGGGAGGGAGGGAGGGAGGGAGGGAGGGAGGGAGGGAGGGAGGGAGGAAGGAAGGAAGGAAGGAAGGAAGGAAGGAAGGAAGGAAGGAAGGAAGGAAGGGAGGACGGACCTGGCTTTTTGTCACCCTGCACCATCTCCTGTTGATGCTTCCCTTTGGATTAGTGCAGAGCAGTGGTTCTCAGCCTGTGCGTTCATATATTGTATATCTGCATATCAAACATTTATATCACTATTCATAACAGTAACAAAAATACAGTCACGAAGTAGCAACAAAAATAATTTTATTGTTGGGGGTCACCGCAGCATGAGGAACTGCATTAAAGGGTCGCAGCGTTAGAAAGGTTGAGAACCACTGCTCTAGGCAGTTGACAAGAGCCCTTGAGTTCATTCCCTAGAGGCCAGCTTCCTGGGCCCACAGAACATGAAGAACGTGCTTCCCCTCGAGCTCCTCCTGTCTCATGTATCTGAGCCAGCCTGGCGCTGCTTGGCCGTGGAGCGGAGGCTGGCTCCGGCAGTGCCTCCTGAGCAGTAGTCTCGCGATTCTTGGACAGAGGCCCTTATGGCCCCGTCTGCGCCCTGGGTCCTGAGAGGAGAGTAGCCTTGTGTTGATGTGGGTGGGAGCTGGTTGGAGCCTTTGCTAAGAGGGTCTCCGCAGGAGAAGTTCAGAAGCAAAGGTGGACGGAGAAAGGAACGTGTACAAAGCTCTGCCTAGCAGTCCTTGGTGTTCTCATCTATTTTCCAGTTTCTTTTAGATCCGGGGGTTGTGCTCTGTTTTTCTGGACCAGATGGAGGCCTCTACGGCACCTTGTCCCCCACTGGCGAGTCAGCCCCATGAGTGTGGTTCTCACGCACTGCCCCAACTCTAGAGTAGAGCCCGGCACAGTCAGGGGCTGTTCAACGACTAAAGGAATGAGTGGGACCTGGCCAAGGCACAAACATCATTTTGCCAGATTGATTTGGGAATTTATAGCCTCTCACTCTAGTGTCTCACCTCATCCCCGCCATCATTTCCTTCCTTCCCTTCCCTGCCCTGCCCTGCCAATTGTTGTAATACTTTCTATCTGGGCTACTTTCTATCCATAATTCCATAAATACTTGCTTATTCTCTCATCTGGGCCCTTCCTCCACCCATGCTGGACATGTGTTTCGCCCCATGCTAACCTGGGGGCTCTCCCTTCCTTTCTCTTCCTGTTTCCAGCCATAATTTCAATAAGTCGAAGATTTTTTAAAAAATTATTATTGTGCTCTCAATTATTAATGCTAGGTATCATTGGGATTAATAGTTGACTTGCCCTGATGGTGTTCTTTTTGTCGATACTCAAATATGTAATAACTAAAGATATTTTATAAATAATCCAGTTATTTTACCATCTCTTATCTTTTTTTTTACTTACATATTTTATTTTAAAGAGCCTCAGAGGATGTATAAAATTTAAGTTCTCATTAAATGATCTTTTTTATTTTTATTTTTTTATATTAATTACAGTTTATTTACTTTGTTTCCCAGCTGTAGCCCCCTCCCTCATTCCCTACCATTCCCACCCTCCTTTCCTCATCTCCTCCCTGCCCCTCCCTAAGTCCACAGAGGAGGACATTTAGGCCAGTCCTGATGAGACCTGATAAACTAGGGTCAGATGGAAGGGGAGGAGGACCTCCCCATCAGTGGTCTTTTGTCTTTTAAGATACTTGAATGATAAATATTGAATCTCAGGGTAAAAGGGTCCCAAATAGGTGTTATCTTCATTTTTCTTTTAAAAAAATTTTTGTTAAATGTGTGCTTGTATGGGTATGTGTGTGTGCCCGTGCGCATATGTGTGTGTGTGCCCGTGTGCATATGTGCGCGTGCAAACATGGTGTGCATGCTAAGGCACACGTACGAGAGTCAGCTGTCTCCTTCCACTGTGTTGAGCCTAGGGCTTGAACTCAGGCCCTCAGTCTTGGTAGAAAACACCTTTACCTGCTGAGTCGTCTTGTCCACCCCCTTCAGCTTTCTCAAAGGTTTTCTCTTTCCTGATAATAAAAAAGAAAGGTTTGTTAGCTGCTTTGCAGTGTTGAAGTTAAAACACTATGTAAAACGGTATCATAATATCTTGCTATATAGCACCTCCTTGGCAAAATATTATTAAGAACTTTGCAATTGAAGGCGAGGCTCAGCCCCTGCCCCTAACCTTTACAGGTTTCGTCGCTCAGTAGAAAGACACTTCAGAGCAGTTGCTCCACATAATAAACACATGTAACACATGTGTCTCGGCTGCCACGCTTCTTGTCCTTTGTCCAAGTAAAGAAGGCTTGTGGGCTTCCTTGGGCGCGAGGTTGCTTTTCGATGTTTTCTTAGAGCTTTGTGTGACTGTGGCTGTCATCCTGTGACCCCTCCAAACCTGGCAACCAAAGCAGAGCTGGCAGTAGCGGCATTCACTTAGGCCTGCAAGAGGAAGACGAAGGAAATGCTTCTTAACTGGGCCTGCAACACTGTGCCTATGAAGAGACAAGACTAAGGAAACGCTCATTGACTGGGCTGTGGCTATAAAGAGCTGTGTCTGGGCCATACTTTCTGTCACAATCATTTAACTCTTCCTGGTGGGGGAGGCAGCCAGAGGCACTGTGTCAATGAATAGTCATGGCTGCTTTCTTTACAAAAATAGGTGGTGAGCTGGATTTGGCTGGTGGGCTAAAGTTTGCTAACCTCTGCTCCAACGTCGCGATGAAAACGAATTAACTGGGGGCTGAGGATATAGTTCATTCAGTGGGGTGCCCGAGTTTGAAAAAGCCAGGCGTGATGGCTTACCATTGGGAGATGGAGATAGGGGTGGGGTGGGAATCCTGGGACTCCCCCACCAGCCATCACAGCCCACGTGGTGACCTCCAGATCAGCGAGAAATGGTGGGTGCCACCTGAGAACAGTGCCTGAGCTTTCTCTCTTTCCTGCGCGTGCCGCATACATGGAGCGGCGTTCGTGGGCACATAAATCCGCAGGAGCATGTGCACACAGGCATGCGCGCACACGCGTGTACACACGTGTATTCTGCAAGTTGACGGTGTAAATCGTCTCCTCCTAAGGACTTGGATGACACAAAGGAATTGGGAGAAAAATAGTATAGCTTTACATTAACGTGAGGTTTATAATTGCTACCCAGTTGCCTTCATTACATATACTCATAATCGAATTCTCACTGACTCACTCTTTTGAGGTAAAATTTGCTACTCCTGATCGTTAGTAGAGAGTGGCAGAAAAATTACAAACCCTCTAAGGTGGATTCTTTAGGGACAGAGCCATTAATTTGTGTGTATTATAGTCGACTGTGCATATAAAAGCCAGCTACCCAAAGGCTCTCTTTTCTTCCTTGTTACTGTGGCGTGTCCAACTTTAGCATATGGAAGTGTTTTCACAGCATAAGTTATTCCGACCAAGAGACATAATTTGTAAATGCTGTCAAGTAAACTATGCACGTCTCAGCGCCAATCGGGTGACTGGCTACATCTCTTTAGAACTGTCCTATATAATAACACAGGCAGAGGGGCCTGTGCAGAGCGCAAGTAGCTCTTTGCAGATGTTTCCATCCGAAGGCCTCTTACTCTGGCAGAATTAACAACCCCACCAAGGACTGTTCCCCTCTGGTCTCAGTAATTAATCGCTGGTTCTTGGCAGATGATGGAAGTTTTAAAAGTTTTTTTTTTCTTTCTTTCTTTTTTGTGTGGCTTTATTTGTGAAGAGGACAGGGTGAAAAAAACATGGCCAAGGCAAACTGTACCCAGGAAACTTATGGAATAATGTCATTTTATGTTAAATTTATTTATTTTGCGTATGTGTGGAAGACACGGGTACATACGTGCTTGTGTTTGGAAGCCAAAGGTTAACTTTGTGTGTTGTTATATCCTTTTTTTTCTTTTTTTTGAGCCAGCGATTCTCTCTGTCTGTTACTGATTTGGTAAGCTATCTGGCCAACGAGGCCCCAGGATCCTCCTCTCTCTGACTCTGAAGCAGCAGGATTACAAACACGTACCACCATGCCCAGCCTTACACAGGTGTCGGGTGCAAAGTCAGGTCCCCATATACATGCAGCGAGCGCTGCGGAAACCCAGCCGTCCGTCCTCCCAGCCCCAAGCACTGTGCCTTTCAGCCTCTAGACATGGACATGCAATTAATTTTAATTGCTCAATGGTTCTTAAGTTTATTTTTTAAATTTAAATTTCTCATTTACTATAGAAAATGTAGAAAGTGATGATAACTAGAAAAAGGAAATAAAAACTCAGTGCTAGGGCTGCTGGCCAAAGGAGGCCCGCTCCGCAGCCTGCTGTTTATAGAAACTTTCAAGCAAACAGAATGCAGACACTACAGACTGGAGTGAGGGAAGTAAAATATTTGCTTTGCTAACTGATAAGCAAGTCATGATGCAAGTAGGGTACCTTAAGATAGGTCATAGTCACCACTGAATTAATGGGTCGTGCAGCCAAGAACTTTTAGTACCCTCTCAACCATGTCGCCTGGTTCGATGCTGAACAGAAAGCCTGTGGAAGAGCAAAAAAGCTTTCAGTTACAGAAGACTACTTATATTATTGATGCTTAGAAATCAAATGCTTCTAGGAGTAATGTAGGAGGGTACGTTTGTGATTTTAAACACTTCAAAATAACCTACGCATCTGAGGGTATGACTCAGTGGTGGGGCACCCACTCAGAATGCATGGACTATGAAAACAATCCAAGGAACAGACACGCAGAGTAGAAAACGGTCATAGTGTATTAAAGCTGAATACTGATGAAAGTCAGAACACTCTAAAAGGGCAAAGTACAGTTCAAGTGAAGACAGTCAAATGGTGTGCTCGGGATACACAAAGGAGCCGGGTTGAACGTTAAGAAGAGTTAAGCAGGCCGATTTAAAAGCAGGCCGATTTAAAAGTGGCTAAAGCGGGGAGGGCGGGTGGCTCAGCAGGTAACGGCGCTTGCTGGGCAAGCCTAGTGGCCCGGGTGATGCTTGGCTCTCACAGTGCCAGGGAAGAACGGATGTCTTGATGATACAGTGGGGTAGAGAGCTCTGACTCTGACGCACAGGGCCTGACCTCTGCCCTCCACTGTGTGTTGCTGTGGGTTCATGCGTGTATGTGAGCACCAAAATAAAATTTAAAAATTTAAATGGGTAAATATTGAGCACACGGCCCATATGAGGGAACACCCAAATGGTCAAGAAGTGGGTGCAATGCTGTTTGGTGAGACCCACTTGTCCCTGGATGAACAGGAAGCAGAGTCTTGAGCTGTCACCACCATGGCTGCTGAAATGAAAACACCTGTCAGTACAAGTGTTCTGAGGACAGCTCCGTCAGGGCTTCCTCATGCTGCTCGGCGCCTGAAAACGGAAGCCGCTTTGAAACAATAGTGACACGAGTTCAAGCCACACTCATCTTCCTGTGATCTGCCTGTTTTCTTGTAGGTCCTTACCGGGGGAAACAAAGCTATGTGAACTAACACAGTGACCATAGCTGCTTGCTTTACAATAACCACACTCTGCAAATGGCCAAAAAGGCCACCAGCAAGAGGGCGGCCAGGAGGTCACAGTACATTGATATGTGACAGACCACCATGACAACAGAACTGAACTTGTTTCCGGTCAATACAAGCAGCTGGAATTAGACTTACCCTCTCCCCAGACAGCCCCAGATGCCTTGGGAACATATGACCAGTGTTGGTGAAATTCTTGGACTTTAGGCAATGAGTGATAGTATCCTAAGAGATGGGAAATCAAGTGTCCCTAAGTCCGGAAGAGTCCCCAGTGTACCGAGGGCCCACCCTGTGAGAGTTTCCTGCCCTGGGTGGACTCTGAGTGGAGGAGGCCAGAGTGGGGAGATCTGCGATGGAGGCTCACACAGGGAAGGGCTTCCCAGAAGGGGGCTGTAGAGCTCCTGGGCAGTGCACTCTGAGGCCACCTGTCAGGGCTGGCACGTGTGTGTGAGGAAAACATCCGAGGCCGAGGAAAGAAGGACTGCAAGTCATGAAAGGAAATAGTGCATTAGTGTTCACCTAGAACTAGGAAGATCAGCTGTTCCCAGGGGCTGGACTTTGAAAACTCAACCTCAAGGCTACTATAGAAGTCCTAGAAAACTCTAGCTTCAGTGTTGGGGCTTAAGGCCGAGGCTGTGCCCGGAAGTATCCGATTGCCTCTTAAAACTCAACCCTATCCTCGTATAAAGCTCAGAAGTAGAAGAGTGTGCTGGGCTGCAGGCTAGCTCTTGGCAGGTTGCTCGCCTGGGGTGCATGTGGCTCTGGTTTAGTCCTAGGCGCTGAAATAACAGAGTGTAGGAACGTAGAACACCCAACACTAGTCACCACCAAGCCAAAGCTGCCGTTAGCTGAGCACGACAGGGATGCACAGAAGCAGAAACCTGCTTGCATCATTCTCCATACGATGAGAGTAATCAAGTGTAACCAACGCAGGATGGACGTGTACTTTAGAGTTTGAAAGTTAAGATATTGGAACCTACTGAGGTGGCGTTCCATATGATCAGGGAGCTCAGCAGAGGCCTGGAAGATGCAGGATAGAAAATACCTACGTCAAACTTCTTGATGTGAAAATGACAATTAGAGAAATACAGTGGATAGGTTTAAGCACAGCCTTAACATTACAGAAGAAAAAGCAAGTGAACTTGAACATATGATGAGAAGCTTCTACAAGATGAAACTCAGGGAGAAAAAGAGTTTTAAGCAGATGGACAGAACGTCAGTAATTTTAGGCAGGGCAAACGTGCAATCAGCATATCAAAAAGAGAGAAGGTAGGGAGACAGAAAAAATGCTTGAAGAAATGGTAGCATAACTCCGAGGCAACAGTATCATTGAATTTCAAGCACTAGAAATGTGAAGAAAATGGTGCTGATCATAACCAAACTGCCCAAGGATAGTGGTAAAGAGGAAAATTTTAAATCTAAAACAAATAAGGTCATATTGCATACACAGGAATAACACTAAAGATGAGAATAGATTCCTTTCTCTTGTCATTATACCGGTGAAGTAATACCTTTGAAGTATAGAGATGTATATCCTATATCTGAGTGTAGTCCTATACAGCTAAACTTATCAAAGTACAGTACAGAACAGCTTACAACCCATAAGGAAATAAAACAGAATCCTAAAAATACTTAAATCAACAGAGAAATATGCAATGTTTATGGCCGAAGAAACTTAATATTGAGACAGGCATTCTTCCCAAATTGTTCTATAGCTTTGACATCATGCTAATACAATTTTCAGCAGATGTTTTTGCTGCAATTGACAAAATGATTTCAAAATCCAGATGGAAACACAGTGGACTTTAGATAAGTAAAACTAGTTTATTTTTTTAATTGCAAGATTTATACCATGTAATATCTTGTTAGGTAGAGTAATCATTATAAAGAGTATGTTGTTTGCATAGAGATAGGAAAATTGATAAAGGGAAATCATGGAGTATAAAAATTGATCCATGTATGTATGAAAAGCTGATTTTTGATAGATAGCTTTATATATCCAATTTAATATGATACTGGAATATTGGATATCTACATGCCAAAATGTGAACTTCAATCTATTTTTTTTGTCCAATAGTATATAAATTGACTCAAGTTTAGCAAATGAGGAATGGAAGGAATTTTCCTTAGCATAACAAAGGCCATATATCACAGAGTCTACAATATTCAGTGCTGGAAGAACTATAGCTAGAACAGGCAGAGGCCCCCACTTCTGCTCAGCCCAGAACTGGAATTTTTAAGACGAGGCCCCAGAGAAAGAAAGAAAAGAGAAGGCATTCAAATAGGAAGAGAAGAAAGTCATCTCTGAATAGATGGAAGATGTAGCTACAAAAAGTGCAACATATTTGCAGAAATAAAAATGTTGCCCTAAAATTTATATGGCATTTCAAGAGAACAGAGCCAAAGCAGTCTTGAAAAAGGAACAAAGCAAGAGGTCTCGCGCACTTTTTTGTTTTAATTTCAAAACTTACTATAAAGCTACACTGATCACACCAGAACAGTGTTAGTATGAGGACAGATACAGAAATGATGGGATGGAACAGAAAACCCAGAAACAGAGGTTGAGAATTTTGTACTCTTCTGAATTTTACAAGGGTGCCAAAATCATTCAACAGTAAAAGGGCAATCTGTTTAGCAAGTGATGCTGGGAACACTGGGTACCTACCTGTGAAAGAGCGGAGTTGAAGCTGCTTTACACGGTATAGAGCAATGACTCAACAGGGATCAAGCACTGAAATGTGTGACAGCCACAAGAGTCTTCACACGGCAATTCTTAACCTGTGGGCGTGACCCTGTGGGTTGAATGCCTCTTTCACAGGGGTTGTATAGCAGACATCAAGCAAATCAGATATTTACATTACTAGTCATAACAGTGGCAAAAGTACAGTTATCAAGTAACAATGAAGATAATTTTATGGTTGGGGTCACAACACGAGGAACTGTGTTAAAGAGTCTTAGCATTAGGAAGGCTGAGAACCACTGTCTTAGAAGAGAGCATAGGACAAAATCTTTAAGACAGTGGACTTAGAGTGATTTCCTAGATGTGACTCCCAGGTTCAGTGACAAAAGAAAAGTAGACAAGCTGGACTTACTGAAAATAGGAACCTTTGACTGGAGGGAGGGCTCGGCAGTAGAGTGCTGGCGGCTCTTGTAGAGGATCCGGCCCATCAGCACCTACTCTGTGGCTCACAACGGTCCGTAACTCCAGTCCTAGGGATCTGACGCCCTCATCTGGCCTCCTTAAACAGTGTTCATATGTGGATACATTACATGCAGGCCAAAAAATACATAAAGTAAAAATAAATCTTTTTTAAAGAAAAAAAAATTATGCCTCAAAGCCAGTATCCAGAGAGTTTCAAGGAAATCACAAATTGGGAAAATATTTACAAACCATTTTTTCTGATAAGACATTGATATTAAGAAAACACAGAGAACTATAACAGCTCAACAACTAAATAACCAAATTCATAAATGGGCCAAGAACTTGAGTAGGTTCTTTTTAGAAAAACAAAAAGTAAAAATGGCGAAAAGCATAAGGAAAGAATAGTTCATATTTGGGAGGGATGGAAGTAAGGGAGGAAGAGAAGATGACTAAGGGACAAAGAGAATTTTAGAATGATAGATGTCTGCATACCTTGATCGTGGTGGCGGCATCTTGAGTGAGTACAAATGAGTCAACATCAGATTGTACATTTTATGAACAGCTTATCAGAGGTCAGTTATACCCCAATGGAACTCTTAAAAATAAACTACTTATGATGTAAGCAACAAATGAAGACAAACTATTTTTAAGGACTTTTGAAGTATTCTTTCGTGTGTATGTAGATTGTATATGTGTGTATGTAGGAGCTGGTTGTGTGCATGTATGTGCAGGTACCCATAGAGGCCAGAAGAGGGCGTCAGATCCCCTGGAACCAGACTTAAAGCTTATGAACCCCCTGATGTGAGTGCTGTGACCTGAACTGTGGTGTGCCTTAACTACTGCACTCTCTCCCTCTCTCTCCAGTTCCAGCAAATCGGTTTTCTAGTCAAAGAGAGCTGCAGTATGATTCCATTTATATTTAGCTTTAAAAAAAAAGAGATTTTGTGGCATATGATGAGCTAATATAATATGAGATTATAACACGAGAACGGTAGGTGTCAGTGGGGTGTGGAAGTGGCTAGTGACTGGCCAGGGCACAAGAGAACATCCCAGGGTATTAGAACTAGTCTGACCTTTGACACAGGTGGGTCTTGAAAGGCTAAAGCTACATATATTTACAATGGACAGACCTATGGCTTTAAGCGTATTAACTCTCAACTTAAAAGGTCAGTGGAGGGGCCAGCAACAGTCTCAGCCAGTGAAACCCTTGTCTTGTAAGCATGAGGACTTGAGTTTGGATCCTCAGAACCCCTGCCCCTGCTGGGCACCCATGGCTCAAGCCTGCAATTCTAGCAGTGATGGGATGGAAGGGCGACAGGTGGAACCCTAGAAGCTTGGTGGTGCATTGGTTTAATCTAGATGATGAGAGGCTGTGATGGTTAGGCTAATGGTCAACTTGATACAACCTATAACCACACAGGGACAGTCCTCACAGAGTGGGCCTGTCTGGACGGGACTGTCTTGATGCCTCAGCAGGCGTGGGGAGACCCACCATATGTGTGGGTGACCCCTTCGAGTTGTGGCCCAGATGCAGGGGCGGGGGAGGGCAGGTTTGCCTTGCTTGGCTAACACTCCTGTGGTGAGCTCGTCTGTCCTGGTGGCGCCGTTGTGCATCACTTTGCTGACAGTAGTGTCTCAGGCTTCTAATGTGACCGAAAGATCCGCAGCCCTCCAGGAAGCCTCCAGGCCTTGGGCACCAGCTGAGCAACTAATAGACTCATGGCCTCTCCCGTGTGAGCCAGGGCTGTCGGACTCTCCCAGGGATTATGTAAGCCAATCTAACAAATTCTCTTTCGGCATAAACTCATCCTATCGACTGTTCCTCTAGAGAGCCCTCGTTAGTATAGAGACCCAGTCTCAACCAAAATTAGATGGTGCCTCAGGACTGGCATTCAGGGTTATCCTTTGACTTCTGTGCACACACATACAAGTGCCTGTCACCCCTTCTCCCACAGAGAAAGAAAGGAAAGGGAGAGAGAGACAGAGATACAGAGAAAGAAAGAGAGTGAGTCGGTGGAGAGAAACCAGAAAGACAATGTGTTGAATCTAATGACAGTACTAATATGGCAATCAAAGTCCCTGGAGAGGCATGGGATTGTTCTTTGGGAGTGACCAAGAGACAGAGATAATCTTCAAAAAGAATAGTCCAAGGCATGCTCTCAACAGGCAAATATCCAGCCACAGAGCCATGTGCAGTCAGAAGTGGATTCTGAAGCAGCCACTGGGTCCCCCTCCAGCTGCTTTCTGTCCAGTGTTCTATGTCTAACATCATGAAAATGACTGTTTGCTTCTGAAAATAAGAAAAGTCGTAGTCTCAAAGGCCTTGTTGAGAGAGGGCTCCAGCCCTCACTAATTCTCGTTATGCTGAACTCTTGGATTCAAATCCAGTTGCGGGAAAACACATCACTTCTGCTTCTACTAAAAACACAGCAGTGAATGCAGGACTTGGTGTTGTGAGCCTTTGCAGCGTGCCGAGGAGGCCATCCCCAGGCCTTTAGCTCAGGAATCACGGGGTGGGTCTGCAGCTCAGTTGCTCCATTTTTACTATCTGAGAGCTTGCTTGCGATTGCTAGGGAGGCAGCAGAAGTGGAGCATGGCAGCGCTGGCAATGCCTCCTGGCCCCTGACTAGGACAGGGTCTGAGTTCTAGTCCCTGTTCTCATCGCTGTAACTACAGAAGTTACTAGCAGACAGGAAGGCTCATTATGGCTCATGATTGTAGCCCGTCATGGCAAGGGAGACGAGGTAGGGCGAATAGCCCCAGAGAGGATGCCAATGATCTTTAGGTTGGTTTATCTATAACCGATATAATCTTTCAATGCCCAGCCCTAGAGACCCATGTCCACCACTCTGGCCAGCTCCTAAAGGATCCACAGCCTTCACAATAATGCCCCAAGCTAGAGACTCAATGTTTACACCTGGGCTTGTTGGGGAGAGTTCATATCCTAACAGCCTGTCCTGGCACTTGAACCCTTTGCTCTTTTCAAGCTTAGCCAAATGCATGTGAGTTAGTTTTCTCTCACTCCAGTCTGTGGACTCCACCAGGGTCATCCTGTGTAGGGGTGTGTGTCCTGGCCATCCTAGTGTTAATCAGGGAGATAGGAGGGAAGGCACGTTTGTGGTAGTGCCCTTGACTGCTCTGCCTGAGACTCATGTTGACCGTGCCTGCCTTATCTCTGGGTTATACAGCAGTTGTCCTGTGTGGGACAGCTCCAGGCCAGGGGTGCAGACATGGAGGGGCCTACTCGGGGAACCGAGGCAGAAGGACTGTTTGAGCTAGGGAGTTGAAATCCAGCCTGGGCAATATAGCGAGACCTTGTTTCAAACCAAAACCAAACCTAAGGACCAGGGGTTGACTTGGGCAGCATATCATGTGCCCTTGGAAGCATGAACACCTGAGTAGGACAACTGGAACCCAAGGAAAAATGCAGAGCATGTTGGTGTGTGATTGTAATGTCAGTGCCTGGGAGGCAGGGATAGGAGGACCCTGGGGCTTGCTGGCCGGCCAGTCTAACCTAACTAGTGAACTCCAGGCCAGTGAGAGACGCTGTCTCTAGGGAGGCGGTGGTGGTCCTGCTGGTGACATGGGAGGCTGGCCCCTGGCCTCCATGTGCACAGATACGCGTGCAGTCACGCCTCCATATGCACCCAGATGTCTGCACACGCAGGAACACGCACACATGCACACATCACGCGAGAGCGGCCGTGTTAATATCAGACAAAGATAAGCTCAGCAGTGTGAAGAGAATAAAGAGGGACACTTACTTATTTTTATTTGTTAAAGGGGAAAAGTGCGAGTGCCCCCCACAGAAAAACTTGGGTCACTGGTTCTGTTTGTAAAAGTTCTGATGGCCACTGGGAAGGGCATCAGAAGTTGGAGCCCCCCCATTTATATGGTAAAAATGGTCTTCATTGGCTCCTTTCCATAAACCCTCTGCCGAAAGAGCCACTCTCTTTTGGTATTTGGTTGTGACTAAAGGCAAATACAAAATTAAGCAAAACAATGCCAGTTTGTTATATCAGAGGCTTTTTAGTGCGTATTTTGCCTCCTTGACAGAAACGCAATCCAAGAGTATAAATTCCTTCCTTTGGAAGTCTGTGGTTCCATTCTAACAGTATTTAAAAATAAATACATTACAAATGTGTTATTATTGTCTGAACAAGCTCTAATGCCCGTATCTCAAATGTGATCTTGCCACAAGCAAGCCAAATGTCATACAGAGGAGTTATTTTTGTGAGTTTCGATACTAACAAAGTGATTTGGGGACCATAAATGGTTCTAAGAAAATGAGTATTTTATGGGCTTTAATTTTTTTTTCCTCAAAATTTCCATCTCCTCCCACATTTATGCACACAAAACCCAAACCATAAAAAGGTGTTTTTAAATAGCTTCTCAGTTCTCCACTATGTTATATTTCCAGGCCAGATTACAGTAAAAACAAAGTTTTGACTGGCAGAATTACTTATAACCTGGGTCACAAATCTTAGTCTTTGGAAGAAAAAATGAATCAGTGCAGGTTGGGACCACTGTCCCTGAGTGCCTTTGGTGTTCCGTCTTCTCTGAATACTCACTTTGGATCTTGGTGAAGGCGCAACTTGGCAAGTAGAATCTTCTCATACCAGCTCTCTTCCTTGCCTTCCCAGGATGCTGGTTCCCTCATCAGTTTGATGGCAGCAAAGAGATGCCCCGACTCGTTCCTGGTTTACCCCTGTTGTCTTGATTTGTTATGCATGATGTGTGTTTTAATTCACACTTGTGTCTACACCCCCTGTCAATTAATTATCTGTATCTAGTTGTTCTGAGGAGAACTTGGACTCCAGCAGACTGCATGGCTGGTACTCCAGTTATGCCTCATAATCGTGGAGCTTGGTCATGGTCCTGTGGTCCTGTGCTGCAGTCTCTCCTGCTACATGATGGCGTTGGCAGAGCATCCATTGGATGAATGGTTTTGAGAGTTACTTGAGTCACATAAAGGAGGCTTTAGAAAACCATTAGGCTCATAGCAAATATTATGTAAGTGTTGGTGTTGGTTGCTGTTGTGACAAGTGCCAGCTCTGATTTACAGGCTGGGTGCCCAGGTGTTATGGTGACTTTCCCTCGCTGTGAATACCTGGGCACGCATGTCCAGGTGCAGGGCTGTCTAGGGTGTTGGTCTTCTCTTTCCGTCTGGCTTGAGACAGTCTCTTGTTCATTGCTGCATTTTCCAGGCCAGCCTGAAAGACACCAGGGCTGCTGCCGTCTCTGCCTCCCATCTCGTCATAGGAGTGCTGGAATCACACATGTGCTATCGCATCTGGCTTTCTGCTGGTCCTTCACACCCTGGAATCTTCACACTCAGGCAGCAGGCGCTTTTGCCACCAGCCACCTACCTCCCCAGCAGGCTCCTTCCTCCTAATGTCACAGCTCCGTCTACCCAGGCCTCACAGACCCGCATTAGAGTGGGCCAGCGTGTATGCCAGATACATGTCATATGCCCGGCTCGTAGCCTGCCCATTCTCTTCTCACTAGATGCTGGTAAGATGCTTCTCCAGTTGTGACAACCAAGTGTCTAGAGGCATTTGCAGATGTCCCTTGGGAGAGGGCTACATGCACATAGAAATTAGAATCACCAATTTAAAGCACGGTCGTTTCTGTAGACACTGGGGACCCTGCTTCCTGGGGTAGCTGCTGACGGCCTGCTGTCATCTCCCCAGGCATGGGCCTGAAGAATCATGTTACACGCGCCTCTTAAAGCACATTTGGGAAAACGGCAATTTCTGGCATTGTGGTGAGCTCTCCTTCATAGAAAGGCCTCTTTGAAGTGTCCTCTTCAGGGCCAGCGAGATGGCTCAGAGGTGCTCCTTACTAAGCTTGGTATCCTGAGTTCAATCCCTGTGACCTCCCTGATGGAAGGAGAGAACTGACTCGCAGCAGTTTGACCGTCACATACCCATGCTATACATTCATGTATACGTAGACACACACACACACACACACACACACACACACACACACACACACACACCGAGGGGGAGAGAGAGAGATGGAGAGGAGAGACCCTCACACAGGGGGCAGGGGATAAATAATTAAATTAAAAGAAGTGTCCTCTTCCTTGGAAAGCTTTCAGTTTCTTTTGAAAGAAGAGGGAACGACAGGTCTTCCTAGGACATTGATCAAAGCCACCCTCAAAAACAAACCCCAGCCTGTACAGCTTGAGGACTTCACTTCTGGTCATCACCGGGGAGGGAAGGCAGGACCCTGGAGCCGTGCATGTGGGGACGTGTGCTGTGTGAAATGGGATGGCCATGAGCCTTGTCCAGACCTCTGCCCTTTGCTGAGAATGGACTATCGGCCTCCGCTGGGAGTATGGTAACGGCTTCTCTTTGTTACTGACAAAGAAACCTCGGCCTGAAGCCATGCTGTCCCCTTCTACCGAGCAGCAGAGACCTGGAGTCGAAACGCTTACTTGTTATTCACATACACTCACATAAGGGCAGCTTCAGGCAGGGAGACATGTACTTCGGTCATATCTCCCTACGCCAGCACGCTGCCTTGCTCATCCCACGTTTCCCCTCTGGCCCACTTTGTCTTACACACAGCTGTGCTTCAGCTTTCATATCAACACAAATACAGTTTCGTTTATCTGTAAGGTCCAGGACCTACAACTTAGAGCAAACATGGGATATTTGTCTTCCTGAGATTTAGTTTTACCTAACATGATGGTCTAAACTTACATGCCTTTTCCATACCTTCATTCTTCTCTATGGCTAAAAATTCCATTGTGTGTGTGTGTGTGTGTGTGTGTGTGTGTGTGTGTACCACATTTTCCTCATCCACTACTCGGCTGATAGTCATAGAGGTTAGTCCTTTCCTTTTCTGCTGTGAACACAGATGGGAGAGTGTCTCTGTGATGTGCTGACTTTGGCTAACCGCTGGGAAATAGACTAGCTTGGTCATATGGTAGCGCTATTTTTAGTTTGGGGGTCAAAATTCTTCACCTAGAGATGAGTGTCCTGTCAGCTCACCCAGGGCCTAGTCCTCTGTGGCTAGAATTTGCCAGTTTACTTATTGGAAGGTCCCATTTGTACGTGAATTAGACTTAGGTTCCTATGTCCCACTAGCCATCTACTACTGTCCATCTTTAGCCTCACACTGACCTGCAGTGTGATGGGGAGGGTCTTTTCTCATCTTGTTGTCATGACAGCAATGTCTCAGCTAAGACCTGCCCGTGTTCACTCCTGTTTCTGCTCCTGTCTCCAACCAGTAACTACCATCTCCTGTCTTTCCGTGGATAGGCTGACCTTGAACTTGTGTTGGCTGAAAAGGTTCTGTGAATTTTAAACTAGGGCTGAACTAAGCGTATAGGCTACAGCCAGGATTTCCTGGTTAAGTTTCTTAAAATCCAAATTTGCTAGAGACTAATTACTTTAAACCAGTAAGCTTCTGGGGTAGTGCCTCTCATCCCAGCAGTCAGGAGGCTGGAGGCAGGAGCACGTCTAGTATGAGGCCAGCCTGGACTGCAAAGTTAGACATACAAACTAACGTACAAACGGACAATCTCTCTCTCTCTCTCTCTCTCTCTCTCTGTGTGTGTGTATTTCTTTCTCCTGATTTTGAAAAAAGAAAACCCACTAAAAACTATTCTATAAGTAGCAATATACCTTCATTTCTATCCTAGACCTCCACAAAAGGCACACAGAGACTACTTAAGGCAGGGCTGGAGAGGAGGCTTGGTTGAAAACTGCTGGCAATTGTGAAGACCTGAGTTCAGTCACGGAAAAAAGCGATGGTGAGGTGGGAGGATGAGCAGGCGGCTCCTCGGAGCTTGCTGGCCAGCTAGCCACGTGTGGTTGGTGACATTAGTGTGAAAAGGGCTGAGGGACGATACCGAGGGTGGTATCTGGCTTCTCCATGCACACCTGCATATATGTATTAAGCCACCGCCATGCAAAGGTTCACACACACACACACCAGTAACTTAGGGCAGAAACGAGTGACTGTACTAACTGTTGTTCAGAATGTACTGGCTTTTGGAGGGGATCTTGTGCCTTTTTCTCTCTGACACAAGGTTAAGATTTGAACCCTAAGTTCATGGGTTCATGGGTCAACTGATTCTTCCTTGGCCAATCCTGCTTTCCCCCCCCCCCCCCCCGTTTTTTAATTTTCCTTTTCTTTTTTTTTTTTTTTACAATTTTTTCATTTTATGCCCCAATTGTAGCCTCCTCCCTCATCTCCTCCTGGTCCCACCCTCCCTCTCTCTTCTCCCCTATCCCCTTCCCCTAGTCCACTGAAAGGGGGAGTTCTCCTCCCCTGCCATCTGCCCCTAGCTTATCAAGTCTCATCAGGACTGTCTGGATCCTCTTCCTCTGTGGTCTGGCAAGGTTGCCCTACCAGGGGGGAGTGATTAAAGATCAGGCAACTGAGTTCATGTCAGAGACAGCCCTTACTCCCTTTACTCGGGAACCCACATGGAGACCGAGCTGTCTATCAGCTACCTCTGAGCAGGGGGTCTAGGTCCTACATCAGTCTCTGCAAAAACCACTGGGTTCAGATTTTTTTAGCTTTTTTGGTCTCCTTGTAGAGCTCCTGTCCCCTCTGTGTCCTTTTATTCCCACCTCCTTCTTCCATAGACTCCCTGTATGGTATTCTACCCAAAGTTTGGCTGTGAGTCTCAGCATCTGCTTTGATACCCTGTTGAGTGGAGCCTTTCAGAGGACCTCTATAGCAGGCTCCCATCCTGTTCCCTCTCTTCCACCACTTCTGGTGTCTATCCTGTTTGTCATTCTGAATGATATTTAAGCATCCTCCCTAGGGTCCTCCTTACTGTTTGGCTTCTTTAGGTCTGTAGATTTTAATATGTCTATCCTATATTATATAGCTAATATCCACTTACAAGTGAGTATATACCATGTGAGTCTTTCTGCTTCTGGGTTACCTCACTCAGAATGATCTTTTCTAATTCCCACCATTCCCCTGCAAATTTCATGATTTCCTTGTTTTTAATAACTGAGTAGTATTCCATTGTGTAAATGTGCCACAATTTCTGTATCCATTCTTCTGTTGAGGGACATGTAGGTTTTCAGATTCAGGCGATTACAAATAAAGCTACTATGAACATAGCTAAACAAAATCCTTGTTGAATGGTGGAGCATTTTTTGTGTATATGCCCATGAGTGGTGTAGCTGGATCTTGAGGAAGCGCTACTCCTGATTTTCTGAGAAAGTACCAGATTGATTTTCAAAGCGGTTGTACAAGTTTACATTCCCACCAGCAATGGAGGAGGGTTCCCCTTTCCATATCCTCTCCAGCATATGTTGTCACTTGAGTTTTTCACCTTAGCCATTCTGATATGTGTAAGATGGAATCTCAGAGTCATTTTGATTTGCATTTCCCTTATGACTAAGGACGTTGAACATTTCTTTAAGTGTTTCTCTGCCATTCAGTATTCCTCTGCTGAGAATTCTCTGTTTAGCTCTATAGTCCATTTTTAATTGGGTTATTGGGGGGTTGATTCTAATTTCTTGAGTTTTATATATACTCTGCTTTCTTTTTAATGAGCCCACAAGGGTCCACTTTAATTTTCTACTTTATATTGTAACTGTTGGCTTTGATAACATTTGATAGCATGTGTTACAACCCTTTGTCTTTTTAT
The DNA here is from genome assembly GCF_907164565.1 of Psammomys obesus. Classification (NCBI taxonomy): domain Eukaryota; kingdom Metazoa; phylum Chordata; class Mammalia; order Rodentia; family Muridae; genus Psammomys; species Psammomys obesus. The sequence continues at coordinate 21,736,286 of NW_026596039.1, read as the reverse complement.
ATTTATATTATTTTATTTATATGTTTATGTATGTGAAAGTGTGTGCTATGCATGAACAGGTGCCCTTGGAGGCCAGTTTCAGGAAGTTGTAAGCTGCCCAAGACAGGTCCTGAGACCCGAACTCTAGTCCTCTAGAAGAGTAGCGAGTGCTCTCAGCCACTGAGCCGTCTCTATGTTTTCTAAAAAATAAAAACAAACAAAGGAACAAACCCACCCAATAACTGCACTACACCCCAGCATCTCTGGAAGGCACTTAATGAGAATGGAGGTCACAGAATGTCAGAGGACAATAGTTTCACTGCTTCCGAGTAGCATGGAGAGCCTTCTGTCCTCGCCCTCCAGTTCCCTCCCGTGCTGTGTGCCTCCCGCGCGGCTCACACAGCAGACACAGCATAAACACGGGGCCTGGGAGCAGGGCTGGGAACCCCCATGTGCTGGTCAGTGTAAACAGTGCAGGAGGGTTAGTGGGCGGGCGCTGATTGGGTGCAAGGCCTAATGGGAGTGGCAGGAGCAACAGCTCACCAGTGGCTGCCCCCTGCGGGTCCTGCCTCCCTGTCAGGATCTAAGCCGCTGTCCTCTGTGTGTTGAGGACTGCTGCTTTCTCTTTATCAAGCAAGGAGACAGGTTCAAGGAAGCCTCCAAGCAGAGTCTTAAAGCAGATTCGAATTATTCAAGGGGCTGGTCTAAGAAGTAAAAGGTGACCAGATGCAGTGGCACTCGCCTGTGAGCCCGGCACTCAGGGAGGCAGAGGCAGGCGGACCACTGTGAGGTCGAGGCAAGCGTGGTCAGCAAAGCAAGTTCCAGGGCAGCCAGGGCTACCCAGAGAAACCCTGTCTTGAAAACAAAAGAAAGAAAGAAAGAAAAAGAAAAGGTGAAATGCGAGAGCTGGCAAGATGACTCTACATGTAAATGCTTGTCACCATGACTGACAGTCTGAGTTCTACCCTCCTGAGCCCCAGAACCAGCTTCCACATATGTGCTGAGGGACCCATAAGTGAATAAAAGAAAGGAAGAAAGAAAGAAAGAAAGAAAGAAAGAAAGAAAGAAAGAAAGAAAGAGAAAGAAGGAAGGAAAGAGAAAGGAAGGAAGGATGGAAGGAAGGAAAGAGAAAGAAAGACTTGAAACAAATGGATGAGATGGGCTTTGTGTGTCCAGGGGACAGTGGGAACTGAGACTCGGGCCTCATTTGCAGCATCTGTAAATCGCATGCCCCTCTCTGCTGGCAAAGTCACCTGGGCTGCCCCACCTCTCCTCCGTCCTCGGGCGGTGGGACCACTCAATTATGGAATGCTGCCCGTGACTGGGGAGATGAGCTCAGTGTGGATGTGGTTCTCAGCTTAGGCTCAAAAAGGGAAATAAGATCTGGACCTCCCTGGGGATGCTGAGGCTGGCAGGACCTGTTGGTCTCCTGGTCTCCCAGGCTGCATTTCGTGTGATGTTAGGCAAGTCACTTCTGTCCCATGGTGTTTGCTGTTTCTTGTTCACTCTGAGAGCAGGAATTGGCTGTTCCTGGAGGCTGAGCCTACCCTAGAGCCCTTGCCGCGAGGCATCGCTGTAGATCCACTGCATTTCAAGTGAAGGCCTCTAGTCATTAGAGAAAAGTGCAGCAGACACAACCCTTGGCCCACAGGTAACTTTGGCTACAGCCCGACACAAAACTCATAAGCTCACCTAGAACACTGTGATTTACTTTGTAAGCCGATTGCTCTCTTCTGAGTGTGGGCTTTGAGGGCAACATCTTGTGGCAGTGTCAAGCGTCCCCTGCCCCTGCGCAGTCCTGCTTGCCAGGTTTCCTGAAGTTGTCATCATCGACCTCTGCCTTCAAAGGTGTCAGGTGTGGCTGTACCAGGAACACTGTCCTGGCCTCCACTCTGTGTAGTTCCAGTTTATAGCCCGAGAGATAGACAAGACCAAGCCAGAATCAGAGTGTTTTTCTGCAAGTGGGTCATGGCTGCTTTTCCTCAGCAAGGAGAGCAGGCGGAGTGAGCGCAAACAGAAAAACCTGGGTTCCTGATGGAGACCCTTGTCCCATGCCTTCTTAGCAAGGGCTGATCCCTAGAATCAAACAGGGAAGGGTGATGGCTGTACTGAAATACTTACTAACAGGCCAGGCTTTCTCCTCCAATGAGCATTTCCTGAAAACAGGGCAAAGGCCGATAGAGTAAGCGGCTTTCTCTGATAGCCCCAATTACCCCTTGTATCTTTGTTACTGTGGCCCTGCCTGTTAGGTGCCCCCTGCCAGGGTGAGCAAGCTTGATTGACCTGTCCTTTTGTCCTTTCCCTGGAGCTGAAAACAGCCCCGGAAAAATAGCATGTTGGGATGGAGGGGTCCCGGTGAACAAATGCAGTAGCTCGCCAGGCCTGGACACCAGTTTCGTCTTTCCAAGATGTGTATGTCCAGCAACAGTGACTTTGAAAGGGCTTTGGCTGTGGAATGAGAGACAGATGTTTAGCTGGCCATGGGTAGATATTAAATTGTATTAAACTATGTAAACTGTATTTCTCATGCAAGGCTTGCTTCAACCTTACGTCAGCCTTCACATTTGCATCTCTATAGAGAAGGAAATAAAAGCAGCATGTAGCTCATTTCTATTCATAACGGTGAGCTGTGCTTATTCTGTCCTCTACCTTTCACAGGGTAGATGATCCTTTTTTTATTTTTTATTTTTTCTGCCTGCTCCTTTGTCAACTCCTGTTTATAAGATCCAGGAGCTGAGAAGGTTAGATATCATCAGAGGGTTAGACTCACTGAAGGCATCTAGAGGTCTAGGACAATATGATTCTGCCTGTGGGCTTGCTATGATAATTAACACCCCCTTTGCTCTTAAAAGGGACCTACTTTAATGGTGAATTACAGTTACCCCGTTCATGCCTGTCAAGTACTTCTAAGTTAGATGGGGTGGCCGGACAGTTTGTCATGAGTAGTTTAAAGTGAATTAAGACCCAAGGCAGAGGCTGTCTAGAAGGGATGGACTGGGGAAGGTTGGGCGGGCCTCGGGTGGCTCAGAGGATGAAGATGGCTTAAACTAAGGGATTGGAGTGAGAGCATAAGAGAAGAGCGCGAGCATCTCAGGAGTTTCCCCTGAGGAGCTGTAGAGAGATGGAAAGGGCAGATCTGGGAATTGGAAAGACTCAGACTTCACCCAGAGGCCAAAAGGACCAAGGTTGAAAGGAAGCTTCAGGGATGGAGAGATGGCCCAGTGGATGGAGGCCTGCTGCATGAAGATGGGAGTTTAAGGCCCCCGAGCCCAAGGAAAACCCCGTGGATGGTGGCCACTGTAACCGACTCTAGAGATAATGGAAGCTGGTTAGATAAAATATCTAGAGTTGGTGAGCTTCAGGATCAGTGACATACTGTGCCTTAGCACAGATAGTGGAAAGACATTTATGAAGACAACCTCTGGCCTCCACAGGTATGTGAACCACATGCATGTAACCCCCTCCCCCGATCTGTACACACACACACACACACACACACCACAGTAAAGAAAAGAATAAGGAAAAGGAAGATTCATTCTGTCTTCGTCTTGATGGTCACTCAACCACCTGCCAGTGGCAGACAGGATTTGGCTCATGGAGACTGCCTCTGCCTTCTTGCCACTGTCTAGCCATTGTCCCTCCCCTCCCCCACATCCCTCCACATTAGCTAGGGCAATTAAAGAGTTTTACACACGACTGCATGTAACAGATGGATGTTCTGGTTCCTTGATTTCTGCTAAGCAGAAGCTTCCAGCCAAGAGTTGACATGAGCCTGCTGTTTCAACATGGCTGAAAAGATTATTTCAACATGATTTTTGACAAGAAATAAAACCCACAAGGACTCATTTCCAAGAGCCTGTGGCGAAGTCCTTCAGGGTCTGTCAGGGAAAGACTGTTGTAGGTGTTTATCGGTGCTTTGGGTGGGTGAGCATCTTATTCATATCTGCTGGCTCTGATCAGACCAAAGCTCCATGTGCCTGCTTCCCTCCTCCCTCCCTTCTTTTTTTCTCCCTCCCTCCCTTCCTCCCTCTTCCCTCTCTTCCTCCTTCTTCCCTCCCAGCCTCCCTCCTCCCTCCCACCTTGCTCCCTCCCTTCCTCCCTGCTTCTCTCCCCTCTCTCTTTCCTCTCCCTCTCTCTGCCCTTCCTCCCTCTTAGCTCCTTCCTCCTTCCCTCTCTTTCCCTTCCTCCTCTTTTCTTCCTTCTCCCCATCCTCTTTCCTTCTTCCTTCTTCCCTTCCCTCCCTCCTTTCTCTTTCTGTAGCTCTCTCTTCTCTTTTTCTTTATCTCTCGCTCTCCTTTTCTCTACCAATCTTCCTCTTTTTCCTTTTTTCCCCTTCCTTTTGATTCTAAGGGATGTAATTCTGCTTCTGAGACAGGGTTCCACTCTGTGTTCCAAGCCATCCTGGGACAGGCTGTCCTGCTGCTTCTGCCTGCTCAGCGCTTAGGTTACAAGTATATTCCAGCCTGTCCAATGCTTTATTGCTTCCTAGAAAGGTCAGTCCATGCCAGCTCTAGGGTCCCACCCTAAGCAAGACACGTCATTTTCTGGCCTCACATCAGGACAGTCCTCAAGGCAAGGACACCCTTGTTTTACAGAGGGAAAAATCAGCTTCAGAGAGATTGGGGACCAGTGGTATGTGTTGGTGAGCCCATTTCCAGGGAGGTTGTCATCAAGCAGGGTTCTCTAATTACTGCTGGGGATGCTACTGACAGAACAGTGGGCTCCTTGCTCCCCAGCCTGTTGGCATAGCTCATGAGAGCTCAGTGACCTCTGCGTGAGCAGCGTTGGTGCCTGGACTCTGCGCTCAGAGATCCTGCTACCGTGACTCCTGGTGGAGCTTGACGTCGTTAGAGGAATCATTCTTAAAGTGTAGCGGGGAGAAACCCTCCCTGGAGGTGAGAGCTTCTAGCACCCCCAAAATGGGTCTGAAAGTTTGCATTTGATGGGGTGGGGTGCTGACGACTGCAGCGCCTATTCAGAGCTGCTTCCTTGGAGGCGCCGGGGCTCATCCAAGCCAGCAGCTGCTGGACGGTGGGCCCATGGACTTGCAGTGCTCAGCAGGCTTCGATCTGCTTAGTGGAGGCTGTGATAGGATTAGAGACGCTGGAAGGAGCATGATCAAATCCTGGCCTCCCTCCCTCCCACCTTGGATCAGTTGATCCTTGTGCTCTTTAGAGCCCTGGCTCAGGGACCCTTTCCTTTCCCCATAGCGTGCCGAGTTACACCAAGAGCACTAATTACATCCAAACATCACTCCTCTGCAATATCTGTCGAACTTGCATTTCAAGTTCATTGGGAAGTTCTTGGTTTTGGTTGCAGGTTAGAATCATTTAGGGGGTTGAAGCTTGCTTTTTTTTTTTTTATGCTGGGCCACTTCTAAGTCAATTAGATGCCAGTGTCTGGTGGTGCAACTATGGGTAGACAGCCTGAAGCAGATTGTGTGTGATTCTAAGGTACAGACGGGACTGGGAATGTGCTGCTAGAGGCTCTGCAGTCACTCCTGATACCCGCCCCGCCCCAGCGAGGATCCATTGTTCAGCAAGCTTCCCTGCATCCTTTCCTACCAGGGACCCTGAGCCAGGGCTCTAAAGAGCACAGGGATCATCTGATGAGTGAGGTTCCCCCCTCAGAGGAGGCCGGGAGTGCTGCAGCAGAGCCTAAAGCGCCGTGTGCTAACAGTAGCAGCTGCCATTATACACAGCTAACCTCCTGGAGTTCTCCAAGTCTGGGAGATGAGTGCAATCCCCTGAAGAGGAAGTGTCCTTCATGTTTGCATCCCACACTGTTGTTTTTGCTGCTCTCCCCTTTCCATCATGGCCACTCCTAATGCTTCATGAAATGACCCTTTTTGTACGTCACTGGTTCCCTCCTTGGAAGCCCTTAGCTTTGGACGTAGGACTCCGATGAGCATTTTCTCTGCTCTGCATATCTGAATGCACTTGCCCTCTTTATGTTTCCTCTCTTTCTTTGTTGGTGTGGTCTCCTGCCTGGACATGGTGTCCCTTAGCACCTCTCACCGCACTGTTCTTCCCTTGAGCTGCATCCCTTCCCCAGATCCGCGGTGGTGGCAGGCTCTGTCCCTGTCAATCCTTCCACAGCAGCTATGAACTGAACTTAACGTTTGTGTTCACCAAACTGGCCTTCTCTATTGACTTCTGTGTCTGTGTGTGAGAGAGAGTGTATGTGTGTGTGTGTGTATGGATGTGTGTATGAATGTGTGTATGTGTGTCACTGGGATTGACCCTAGCGCTATGTGAATGCCAGGCAAGTGTTCTGTCATTGAGTTACAGCCCCACACCACCTTCCTTAGCTCTATTCCAGAATGATAATCTCTTCCTGTCACTCAGCTGTTTTTTCGCCAGTGGAAATGTCTGGTCCATTTCTCCTCCCACCTTCCTCTCACACCTGCTGTCCTTGTCTTGGCCTCTGCTGCCTCCTTGTTGGCTCACCATGACCACCTTCAGGAGCCTCTTAGCTCCCTGACTCATCTCTCTCCTCTACATTTCCTTCAGGAGTCCAGCCTATAACAGAGGTTTTCCCGGCTCCCTGGCCTCAGGTGTCTGTTGAACACCTCTTACGTTCCAGACTTAATGTGAAGCGCTGTATGTTTATGAAGGGAGCCTCACACCATCCACGAACCAGTAGACTCTGTTTTTCTCTTCCTCCTCCTCCTCCTCCTCCTCTTCCTCCTCCTCCTCCTCCTCCTCCTCCTCCTCCTCCTCTGCTTCCTCCTCCTCCTGAGCTCCGTTTTTTTGCCTCTGAGGAGACACGTTGGAGGCAGTCAGGAACACTGCAAGTGGTATGGAAATTTCAGTTGATGCCAGGCTCCAAGTCCTCCTTTGCATGCTCAGCTGTAGCTTCTGCTTGCCTGTCCCAGCCCTGTGGCTGTCCAGCACACATGAGGACCAACCACCTCGGTTAGTCCACAGACTTTTCTAGGTCCGTCCTAGCCCACTTATGCGATTTCTACCATCCTTCTACGGAGGAGTTGGTTCAATGCATAGATTTATTCTTTGTCTCCTCTAACTTTTGCCTAAATCCTTGGTGACACCCGCTGTCCTGGGGCAATGCAGTCCCCACACTTAGCCTCCTTGACCCGTCTATGTGGCCTGGATTCAATGAGTCCTCGCAGTACAGTGGCATGTGTTTTGGACCCTTTGACAAACTTTGACGTGACTCTGTTGTCGAGATTGCTCTTTCAGGTATGTAAGTCTCTAGGAGAGCAAGTGAGTCCTAGCACACTTCAGATAGAGCTGAGCATCTTGACCCCCCAATCAATGATAGCCGTCTGTGTGGTGTACACACGGATGCAGGTTCCCCCCATCCCCTGGGGGCTGCTCTGCGAAGGTGCCCAGTCCCCTCAGCAGCCTTCCACACAGCTGCAATCGCTTGCTAGATTAGTTTTCCATCCTTCCTGGGAATCATTTTTCTCCATCCATTTCTGGTTTTAAAGTTTGAGTAAAATGGAGACTTGGCTGTCCACCAGGGAGGTTTAGGAGAGAAACGAGCAGTGAGACCTCCCCAGCCAAACCTGGCTGCAAACCTCGGACTGACTGCACAGGAATACAAATGACTTTCCAGTGGGATGGGCGGGACCCAGGGGATGCTCAGCCGTTCCCAGATTTGCTCAGGAGGCTGGGCCAGCGCTAGGAGCATGAGTCTCAATGCAGCCAGCCCCCCGAATGGTCCCCTGACCTGGGCCTTAGACAAGCCACCTTGGTGTGCTTGGTAATAGAGGTGGTAGTGAGGATAAGCCTCACACGAAACTCTGAGCAGCACTGCTAACGCGCTCAGCATTGACACTCATTGTACTAAGATATGACACTTAGGATTTCAATGCGGTTCTCATTGCTTGATCTTTGGCGCTCAGTCAAGGTAATAGAACCTTGTTACTCAAAATTGGGTTACTGAAGCTTAGTCTGTGTAGGTTCTGTTTCTTGTCTCTCTTTAGTAGATAACAAAAAATGATGGTCCCATCTCTAGCGTGCAAACCCGAGGTAATATTTCTCTCCATGTTTGGCTTAGCTTAGTTGCCCCCAGAATTAATAGTAATCTGGCTATCCAAAGCATCAGGGCCACTCACTACAGAGGGCTGTAGAAATAGCCTGCCTTCTCCATATTCCGGCTCAAGGTGATTCCTGCACCAGGGGGACCTCTAGAAGCCTGAGGCTCTCATGTCCCTAGTCACCTATTCTGTTGCTATGTTGGCTTGCTGGATCTGCTTCCTCTTGGTCACTCATTCTCTCGGAATCTGAGATGTGGCCGAAGTGTGGCTAGGCTGGGAGAGACCCTCACAGACCCATTCGGATCCTTCTAGTCCTCTGCAAGGATCTGGGTGCCTGCAGACCCTTAAGTACTTCAGAAACTGCGCACCCCTCTGGCTTCAGCCCCGTTTCTACATGTCCCCCATGGGCTTCTATGGTCCAGTCCAGCTTCTCTGGAAGCTGTGGGTAATCATCACCCTGTGGAATGTTCTGTGTGGAGCTGAATCTGAAGGAACTGCCAAAGAGGCGGGAACAAGATATGGCCTGGTGAGGAGGGCTCGGGGCTGGGGCTGTGTCTGCCTTGTGCTGTAATACAGGCCCCTGCCCTTCGCACTCTGACTAGAGCTCCTCCTTTAAGTCGGGAAATGCTCATTTATTGCTTTTTGCGGGGGTAGAAGGTAGAAGAAATACTGCTTGTGGATGGACCTGAGAGAAGTCGGTCTAGGGAAGTGCGAAGAAATGGTGACATCTTTAGGGGGTTGTGTATAGATATAGCTTTCCAACACCAGAGACAGAGACAACAGAGCAGGACCGATGCAGTCCAGGCGGCCACAGTGCTGTGTGAGTCCAAGGGGGAGGCAGGCAGGGAGGACATTTGTCTAGTTGATTGTTTAAACAGGTGCTGTGGTCTGGACAGGTGTTCTTCAGAGGCCTGTGTGTTAGGTCTGGGGAAATGTCTCAGTCGGTAAAAGTGCTTGTTGTGCAAGCATGAGGCTCTGAACTCACTCACCCGGCACCATGTTTAAGGGAAAGAAGCTTGGAGAGGGTCCCTGGCAGCCAGTCAGCCCAAAATGGAGTCAGTGAGCCCCATTCAGAGAGAGACTCTGACTCAAGAAATAAGGTTGAGAATGAGGAAAATACGCAACATCAGGCTTTAGTTTACACACACACACACACACACACACGCGCGCGCGCGCGCGCGTGCACGCACACGCACGCATGCACAGCAATGAAAATAATGCAATGAAAATAATTTTACAGAAGGTTTACATGTTAAGGATTAGGCTCTAAGAATGGCACAATACATTGGAAAGCAAAGGAGCCTTTAGGAGATGTGAACCCTGCAGCCCGAAGGAGAAGCTCCATCAGATCTTAGACTGAAACTTCTAGAACTATGAGATAAAGTAAACTTTTTTTTTTTAAAGTCAGTAACCTCGGGCATTTTATCATAATGATGGAAATCTGACATACACAAGGGAGCCAATGGGAAGGTGGGAATAAATGAGGCTCTCTGATACTACTAAATGGACCCATCCATGTAGAGTACACATAAGGAGTTTTTGCTCGTAGGTTGTTGGTAGTGGGTGGCAAGGCAGTGGGGTTGGGCACAGCTAGTACTTTAAGGAGGTAGGTTGGTTGCTTCTTGCGTTTTTGTCTTTTTGTTTCCTAAGATCAAGGTAAAAAGGCAGGTTGAGTATGGACTGGGGAGACCTTAGAAAACAGACATGACAGACGGTCTGGGTATGGGATAGCACTAAAATTTGGCTGTGGAGAGGTGAAGGTACTAACGATGGAATAGAGGGGCTGCGAAGGGTGAATTGAGTGGGTGTGACCTCGAGCAACTGGTCATGACAGTAAGAACACTGAGTAAAGATGTTGATCTCAGCATCCAGCATAGTTTCGGAAGCAGAGCTTGTGGGAAGGGGCCAGATCAAGAAGACTCTGTCATAAAAATCTATTGTTTTATTGAAAAGTGCCAAGTCGGAGCTGCTGGGGACAGGAGCAGGAAACAGAAACGTTGCAACTTGCCCCGACCACCCAGGGCCATCGAGGCTGAGATGCCCTGCGAAGGGAAGCTTCCTGGTGGCCATGGGCAGCCCTGAAGGCAGCTGCTGCTTCCCCACTCCCGTGGTGCCTTCCCACTGGAGTCTCTCTGTGACCAGTCCCATGTGACGGTGGCTGCCGGTTTGTAAAATCGTCTCTGTTATGTCCATGTTACAGTAGGAAGTCCTCATCTGGGGAATCAAATTCTGGGAAACTTTCTTTGGTTTGGTGCCCAGTGATACCCAGTGTAGCATCCAGTTGAAGTTCAAAAGTGCCATGTAACTTAGACTGTAAGCCTTAGTAGAACCTTCTTCATGACCAACAGTCTCAAGTATCTGGAAAGAAAGAAGAGAAGGGAAAAGAAGAGGAGAGGGAGAAGGAGTGGGAGAGGGAGAAGAGGAGGAGGAAGAAACAGAGACAACCTTCTGTGAGGCAGAACACAGGCCAGTGAGTGGAGGCTTACAGAATGGTACCTCTGCTCCACTGGTCCTTTCAGCTTCTGTGACTCAGCAGCCAGTGCAGCAGCTTCTATGGGAGCCCCACAAGGGTGTGTTGACTGCAGCTCAGGCTGGGGTGAGTGCTTCGTGCTTGATTTATGTATGTATGTGTCTATTTATTTATTTACGGCTTTTTGAGAATTTTATACATGAGTACCGTATTTACATCATGCCACTGCCCACCTCCAACTCCTCCTGTGTAACCTCTCTCAAACCCGTGACCTCTTCTTTAATTACACACACACACACGCGCGCGCGCGCACACACACACACACACACACACACACACACACACACACACACACAATCTACTGAGTCTATGTAGCATGGCTCATAAGCACATGTGTTTAGAGCTGACCGTCAGGAGCTCGTCCCTGGAGAAAGCTGATTCTCCCTCTCTCCGTAGCTGATGATTGTCTACCTTCCATCTCAGGATGGGGCCTTTTCCCATATCCACATTGGTGTGTCAGCTGGTGTTATCATTATGGAAACATGCGTAGGCCGCTGTACTGCTGAGACTTCATGGCCACAGCTTCCCGGTCACGGCTAGAAGACACCATCCAGCAGTAGGTAGCCTAGTCCTCTGGATTGTACATTCTTTTTGTTTTGTTTTGCTTTTTGTTTTTTGAGACAGGGTTTTTCTGTGTGACAGCCCTGGCTGTCCTAGACTAGCTTTGTAGACCATGTTGGCCTCAAACTCACAGAGACCTGCCTGTCTCTGCCTCCCAAGTCCTGGGCTTAGAGGTGTGTGCCGCCACCTCTGCCCGGCTGGACCTTACATTGGTGATGACTCTTCCTGGGTGGTTTTCCATGAGCCCCTGGTGCACGGTGGCATTGTAGATGTATCAGTTAAGGTCTAGGCACTGCGCAGTCAATTATTCTCTACATTTTGGCCAGTTGGGGCTCTGTGATCATTTCCACAGGTTTCTTTTCTTTTTTTAAACCTTCTTTGATGAAGATTGAGAGCTACATTTATCTGTGGGTGTGCAGGCAATATTTAGAATAAAGTTAGAAATTATATTGGTTTAGAAAAATGGAAGACCTTTAGGGTCTTTGGCTTCTATAACAATGTAAACGCACTGAACCTCAAAGTCCAAGAAGCTAGAAATCCTAAGGTGCCCCAGTTTCCCCAGCCCGGAGCTGTCTCGGCACACAGCAGAATCAGGTTGCCAGCTTGCTGCCTCCAAGGGCACCCTGGTCTCCCGTGCCATTGACTGTGCACTTTGGAAATAGCTGTGGTTTCTAACACAGAGATGTTTCCTCTTCGGTGAGTCCAGACACTTGTCTAGTTTCAACAATGACTAGCTCCATCCCAAGACGTGGCTCTTGTTTCTCCCTGTCTAATGGACAGAGCATTTGCATTTGCACGGGCTTTTTTTTTTTTTTTTTTAAATAGGCTGTAAGCGGTTGGCTCTGAGCAGGATTCTTGGCTCAGAGCCAGGGCGACTTGAAATGTTTTGGAAAGCCTGTGGGTTCTGTGCAGAGTTCAGGGCTCATTTCTGCTATACACATGACCCATGTCAACCAAGTAGATGGGAGAGAGGGGCTTTCTTGATGCCACCAGCATGGCTGGAGGGTAGGCTGCACCTCAGCAAGTAATCGGGCAGGGCTACCTTTCCCATGAGTGCCTAGACCCAGCAGACCAAGCCAGAGGCCATTAAGAGCTGCCCCCTTGCTCATGCCAGAAACAGTGTTGGGCGCTCCTAATTTGGCTGCAGTGAATGGTTAAGGTGGAAATAATTTCCAGAGATTTTCTCCTTTAGGCAGGACCATACCTAAGCCATCCCAGAAAGACAAATCTGCCCCGTGTTGCACTGCTCTGGTCTGCTCTCACTCTAGCCAACACTTTGTGTGTGTGTGTGTGTGTGTGTGTGTGTGTGTGTGTGTGTGTGTGTGTGTATGTGTGTGTGTGTCTGGGCATCAAACCCAGGAGCTCATGCATGCTATTCAGGCAGTCGACCCCTGAGCTAAATACCCTCAAAATGTGTTACCCTTACCAAAAGCCTCTTCTCTCTCTGCCTGCAAAGTGTTCTCTCTGACGGAGGGCCTGCCTAGGGAGGCCATCTGTTTGGCTGCATCTCTCTTTGCTTACTCATTCCAGTGTTAGCACTTTGGGGTAGCGGTCAGGACAGGGAGGGATTTTCAGGTGCTTCCGTCCAAATGCTCATGGTGCGGCCTGAGTGTCCTATGGAGACAGCCATCAGAGTATGATATTCCGCCTCAAAATATGACACAATTTTAAATTGTCAAAAGATACCCATTACTTAGATTGACATTAAACATGATTAACACTGGGGAAATAGCCCTCTTCTAAATGTTTAGGGAAACTGAGGAACTTGAGGATGTAGGAAGATGCCGCATGCTTCCTGCTGGGACACTTAGGCCCTTTGGCACACTGAACCACCTGAGTCTGAGTATCCCAGGCCACGGGCCGCTCTTGGCTGCTGGGGCCGGTAGATGGAAGTTTGAATTCTGACTATGCTGCTTCCCGGCAGCCTGACCCTGGTGGTTTCCTCCGTGGCAGAGGGACACCTTACCTGGCAGGGCACAACCGTTCCACAACCACAGCACCAACGGTGTGCCAGGCTCTGTGTTATAGGGGCTGGGGCCGCAGTTTAAAAAGTCCTTGTGTACAGTGAGGTAGTTGGCTCAGACAACAGAGAGGCGAGCAAAGAGTCACACCTCAAGCCAGGAGGAACACAGAGAAGAAAGAAGCACGGCAGCGTGAGCGCGTGTAGGACGGTAGCGTGACTCTGTGCGTGAGGCCGGGTGTGTTATTGTGGGTGTGACTGTGTGCGTTACTCTTTGCGTGTTTGCGTGTGAGAGAGACTGTGTGTGTGACTCTGTGTGTCACTCGTGTGTGACTCATGTTTGTGTGATTCTCTGTGATTGCGTGTCTATAACTCTGTGTGTGAGTGTGTTACTGTATGTGTGTGAGTGCAAATGTATGTGAGCATGTGTGTGTGAGATGGATATGTGTATGTGACTGTGTGAGACTGTTTCATATGTATGACTGTATGTCTGTGTGTGCATGTGCTGTGTGTGTGTGTGTGTGTGTGTGTGTGTGTGTGTGTGTGTGTGTGTTTCCTCACATGTATTCACTACTTGGTTAGTTTGGCCCTCACTGCTCGAGGGGCCTTTATGAAGGATGACATTGGGATCACCTCAGATAAAGGGGCAGCTCTGAGGACTGAAGGACGTCAAAGCGTGTGGCCAGCTAGAAGGTTCTGTGGCGAAGGCGCTTGCCTCTAAACGTCACCACCCAAGTTTGGCACCCGGTACTGTGTGGTTGAAGAAAAGAACAAGCTCCTCCAGGCAGTCTCCTGATTTCCTCACACGCTTCGGTGGGTGTGCCCATACCTCCCTGTACTAGATGAATCAGCAAAAAAATGTAAATAAGTAACAGAACCACAGAGGCATTGTTTAAGCACAGGAAGTGGATTTTGTGGTTTGTTAGATGTGATCAGGAGAATTGTGGAAATAATTCGGTTAGAACACTTTTGACACCCCAGATCATCCTATTTCTCTCAGGGATTGCTGCTGGGAGGTGCCACTGAATACGCTGAGGCTTTCTCTGAATGCATTTCTTTTTAAGTTCAGGATTTTTGGTTTGATGATAACTTGAAGACACAACCCTCTTTGAGTAATCTGAGTGAGAATTTGGTATCTGAATACTTCCATGTCCATGAGCGAGTGTTGAAGGCTCTTCGATCCTCTCGGCTTGGTACCTGTCCCTGAAGATCTTGCTCTGCAGTGCTCCCGGCTTGTTCCCTCGCAGCTGTTCTGCCCGGTCATGTCTCTTGCTGGCCCTCAGTCACTCACTAGCAGTAGACATGGCGGGAGTGGTATATGCTTCGCCACCAAGCGTCATGTAGACACCGATTAACTGTAGATCGGGCCTTTAAAGTAGTGGGCTAGGGCTTTAAAACGGGTTCATTTTTCAAAAAGAAAAAAGTCTAAATAATGACCCGTCATAATTGAAGTGCTCCCTGTCGTCATATCCCATTGTACCTTTGAAGCCGTGTTATCTATCCGCTGCGTTGCCATGTTTGAGCAGGAGCGCTGTCTCCATCGGTAAATACCTTCATAGCTTGCAAGCGTGAAGACTTAAGTTTGGATCCTCAGAATCTGATGTGGGGCGTGGAGATGGGGGGAGCTCTGGAATTCTGTGGGCCCCCTACTCTGGCCTATGTGTCAAAGTTCTAGGCCAGAGACTCTGTCTCAAAGAGGGTAGAAGATACATAAAAGCTGACAACCAAAGTTAACCTCTGACCTCTCGAAGCACATCATGCATTTGCACCCCCCAAGCAAATGCAAATGTATACATGCAATTATTGTTCATTTGAATTTGTATTTGATTCTAGATCTGTGTTTATTTCATCTGAAACTTGTTTATAGCTGGGTCAGAGCAATAAGCCTCAGAAATGGATAGCTGGTTTTGGCTAACTGCCTGAGGTATGGTACACAAAAATAGAAATATATATTAGAGTACAGTGATATAGGCTCAAAACACTGTGGGTACCTAAAGGAGAAAGCTGCCATCCTCACCTGGGGAGTCGGACTGGCGTGCACGTCAGCTATGAACATCAGAATTTAGTCAGTCTAAAAGATGAGCAGGCATTTCTCAGGTGAGGTAAGATTTTGGGAGGAAAGGCTTTCAAGGCAGGAGACGTTGTTTAAAAGCTTGGTGTGGCTGACTGAAATGTTAGGACTAAAGAAGTGCTGGCTCAGGAGGCTGATGGGCTAAGGAGGCCGAGAAGCAAGGGCTTCTGGTGATTAGATTCAGGTGCACAGAGTGCTCGGAGAAGCCAGTCCACATGGAATCTGGATGCTGTGATTTGCAGGAATAGTTCTCAAAGTAGAGACGGCATTACGGAGGGCTGGAGGGCAGAACAAGCAGATGGAAATGGGCTCTGACTAAGTTATAGGCTAGGAGAGTGGGAGAAGTGGAGTCTAGCAATGTTTCTGAATAGAACTGCCTGGATTTGTTTCCAGTTGGAGGAAGATGGGGTTTGGAATCACCCTTCCACCCAGAAGACATCACCACAAAGTGCCTTGCTGATACACAGCATTTCTCCTGATTTGGAGGAAGTGAGTAGATTACCAAGAATGGAGGAAGAGAATGGAGAGAAGCCACAAAAAGGTAGCTGGAAGTTTAGGAGAAAAAACTCGGCTTTGGTGTCCAAAGCCGAGAGGAAAGAAAGTTTCAAGCAGAGAGCACAACCAGGGTTCAAATTCTGAGTGACTTGCTTTGGAAAACAGAGGACCTGTCGTTTGGATGTCAGTAGAGGCACCACTGATTCCCAGCCAGTGACTGAGCAGAGAAAGGACTTGTTTGCCCTCCATTCATCCGTACACTCGTCCATTTGTCCTCTCTCCGTCTGTACACCCATGTGCGCACCCATCCGTTTGCTTACCTGGCATTTCCCCAGGGCCCAGCCAATGACAGACTGTGCCTGAGCTCTTACTAAAGAGAATGTGTGGAATACTAAGATAAAACAAATCATGATCTGTCCCCCGAGGAGCCTCCAGTGTCGTTGAGAAGATAATTAGTGCCAGGCGTTAAGCGCTTAGGAAAAGGGTGTAAGCAACAGCAGTGGAAGGTGGGAGAGGGACCGTTTGGCATATGGGTAGAGAACGTCTGTTCACGGACAGAGGGAGGAGAGGATGCCTTGGAGCGGAGAGGACAGAGTGGTCAGACCAAAGGAGGAGCACGTCCCACTTCCTGTGGGGGGGAGGGGTGGAGGCCGTGGCAGAGCTGCGCTGGAAAGGAGGGCTGCAGCCGGGGTTTAAGAAGAGAAGAATATGAGTTACGGATTTCATCCCTTAGAACATGGGGAGCCAGGGGCCACTGCTGAGCAGAACATTTCCAGCAGGGCTGAATTTCAACAAACCTTGGTGCCATAGGAGTCCTGAGTGTGCAGGGGATGGCCGAGGCAGGGAAGAATCGGCTTTGGCTCCTGTGTTGGTTCACTGAGCATTTACTCTGTGCACAGCTCTGTATTTGATGTCGACAAAGCCAGGAAAATGCTTTCTGTATAAGTGTGTGTGTGTGTGTGTGTGTGTGTGTGTGTGTGTGTGAATGTGTATTCGTGTGAATGTGTGCAAGTGTATGTTTTTGTGTGTAAGTGAGCGTGCATGGTAGTGTGAGTGTGTTTTAGTGTGTGTGTTGGTGTGAATGTGCTTAAGTGTACATTTGTGTGCGAGTGCATGTTAGTGTATGGGTGGGTGTTAGTGTTGAGTGTTAGTGTGTGTGTTAGTATGTTTCTGTGTGTGTCGGTGTAGGTGAGTGTATGTATGTGTGTGTTAGCGTGTGTGCGTGAGTTTGTGTGCATGGCTTGTGCATGGGGGTGGGGAGAGGTCAACCTTGAGTCTCTAGAGTTGCTGTAGCCTGATTGAGCTGGGAAGGCGGCTGGTGAGCTGGGAAGGAAGGCGGCTGGTGAGCTGGGAGGGAAGGCGGCTGGTGAGCTGGGA